>NW_010253514.1:183288-220820 GCF_000690775.1 Eurypyga helias
GGCACCCGGGGGGGGGACCCACACTGGAGCAGATCGTGAAGAACTGCAGCCCCTGGGAAGGATTCATGTTAGATAAGTTCATGGAGGACTGTCTCCCATGGGAGGGACCCCACGCTGGAGCAGGGCAGAGTGTGAGGATCCTCCCCTGGGGAGGAAGGAGCAGCAGAGACAGCGTGTGATGGACTGACCACAAACCCCATTCCGTCACCTCCTGTGCTGATGGGGGGAAGAAGGGAGAGAAATGGGGAGTAAAGTTGAATCCAGAAAGCAGGGAGGGGTAGGAAGAATGTGATCTTAAGATTTGGGTTTATTTCTCATTATCCTACTCTGATTTGATTGGTAACAAATTAAATTGATCCCCCCCCCATCCCCAAGTCTGTTTTTTTCCTGTGATCCTAACTGGTGAGTGATCCCCCCCGACCTTGTCTCGACCCACCAGCCTTTCCTCATATTTTGTCCTTTCCATCCCACTATGGGAGGAGTGACTGAGCAGCTGCGTGGTGCTCACTTGCTGTCTGGGTCTAAACCACGACAGCTTATGAAATCTTTTTCACTAGAGGAAAAACAAACTTGAATCATGCTTCTTTCCAGGCTTTCAGAAACCACTAAAAACACTGTACTGGATCTAGATCAGAACAAGCTTTCCTGTCCATCACCACTTCGAACTTAACACTCAACTTTGAAGTTCACAAATTAGATATTTCTCTTTTTTTTTTTTTTTTGCACTGAACTGAGACATACTGAAAACAGAGGAGGTAGAGGAAAAAGAAAAGAGGTAGAAAATAATTCTGAAACCTTGATGTTCACATCATAAAACCACAAACAGAGGATATGTCCTCCTGCAGAGATTAGCAGTATCCTGTTTAGCAGCAATCTTACTTTTCACCTTCCAGCCTCAAGGATGACACCATTATATCCCACTCCAGTCCTAAGCTGCAACCTTTTGCGTGGTTCTGATTCACTGTGACTTCTGTAATGTATTCTTCCGAAGCTGCACTTGCACATATGCAGTTGCTGTTAATTTTAATCTGGTTTGCTATCATCTTTGCAATTTTATAAATATGAGCTCAACTGAAAAGGACATTCAAAGAGTTGGTTTGGGTTTGGTTTTTTTTTCCCCCTGGAAATGAGTGCTGAGTGATGCTCACCATAAATTAATTTTTCAAGCTTTGTAGAAGTTATGTAAATTTGCAGAATGTTCTTCTGATGTTTAAGCCACAATTTGACAACAGCTTAAAAAACTGGTCGAAGAACTCTTCTTAGTAGCATCTGCTTGTTGAAATACATGTAATGACATGGTTGTGTAACACTTCCCATTGATGTTTGGATGCCAGGTGATCACTCAAGCTAAAATAATGCATGTGCACACAAAGCAAAAGGGAAATTTAGATGTTAAAAGCAATGGAATGAGGGAAATTTACAGTGGTAAATTTCGTTCATCTTTTTAAAATTAGTATTTTAAAAGACACAGTAACAGATATATCAGCAATGGTAACTAAAACCCCTTTGACTATTTTTATTAAAAAAAATTCTTGGTAACCATTTTGTCTTCTTTATCACAGCCTAGAAAAACACTTTAAATTGGGATCCCCAAAACAACTCCCAGTTTAGGTTTTTTAAGTAAAGTTTAAAGCAGCTCAACTGTTCGTGGAAAAATGGGAATCACTGCAATTTCCTTTGAGGTTCAGCTGTTTGAGAAGGCACTCAATTAAAGCAGAAGGAAAACTGTTTTACAGTGTCTGACATTCAACGTCTGTAATGCTTTTGTCACAAATGATGTCTCTTTTCTGAAACATGGTCTCCTTGCCACCAACATAAGGCGTAGTTTAATTTAAAATACAATTTAAAGTTTTATACATGGTGGGAACTCTCTCTGTCAAAACACTCTGCTGAACACAATGGGTGCAGCCTCCTTTCAAGCATGCCGTGTTACTTTAGAGAAACACAGACACACAGTCAGTGCTGCACAAGGATCCCAAATTATACTCAGAGGATAGTTGATGCTGCTGGGCATTTGCAGTAGATAAAGATTTCAGTATAGAGACAGATGTGACAATAAATAATAGAATTTCAATGTTATCAAAATAATCTGTCTTATTTGATAAGCTGGCAAGTTTTACTTCTGAATATATAAATTATAATTATACTTATGTATAAAAATGTAAATAAATCTGCAACTTTATTCACCAAGAAATTAAAGGACTTGAGACTCTGAAGTGAAAATGTAACAGAAAATACAATGCAGAAAATATTTTCCCCTGTAAACAACTTAACTTTGTTTTCAAATAGCTTTCTTTTATCATGGAAGTAAGAAACTCAGCATGACTTGTCTAAAAAGAAGCAAAGAGGATTTAGGATTAGTTATCAGGGAGAAAGAATTCTGTAAAATACTGCAGGTGACAAAAGTGTGTAGCAAGACATGCTTGGCTTTATTATTTCTTCAAAGCAAACAGGCTGTATATGATACATACATTAGCAAATCTGTTTCAGAAAAATATATTGCTCTTCCACCAAAAAAAACCCAAATCTACTGTGATGAAACCCTTATCCACTTCCCCAGCCAAGAGTCAATTATTTATGGCATTTCTGAGTAACGAATAATGGCATGTTTTCAGAGAGATGTGCTTTTGATTCTTGAAATGTGCTTGTGTTCTCTATGACAACAGGTTATGTTAACTGACGACCTAAGTAATGCCATGCATCCCCTCGCACAAGGGAATGCTCACTGTCCAGCGGAGTTACACCATCGCGAGCTGAACCACAGGCTCTCAGGGAGCTCTGTTGGCATGCTCTGTGCAGAATCTGGAGTAATGTCAAAACTACTATTTAGTCAGTAAAGTGACCTGAATCACTTGCTTCCAAAATATGGGAAAACACTTAAGAATGTACACTCCATAGCACAGCAAAAAATGACAAGCAAAACTACTGTGGATTTCTACCTAAACAACTGAGCAACAAATTTATCAAATCCTTCTTTCAGGACACAAACTACTATCTTTTGACAATCTCGGGAGCCTGAATTTGGAGTTATTACAAAGTAAAATACTGGGAAACAGGCATTGTTGATATTGCGCATTCCTGTCAGTGATAACCTTGTTAAGTGGCTTTGTGCTTCTGTGGATAAGTCATGATGTCATTTGTCACATTTTCACCAGCAATGCAGACGCACATGCATGGCAGATACCCAGTGAGCCCAGGATGACTTCCTTGGAGATGGGGCAAATAGTTCCCTCTACACTTTTGCTGATGTCAGTGTCTGCATCTTGGCTTGACATGAAAGATAGTAATGGCTCGTTTGCTGGGTTTTTTAATGTTTTCTTTCTTTGATATCTATTCTGTCAGTGTTCTCACCACTTTCTGGCATGATGTGTCCTTGTGTATTTTCATTGAATTCTTAGGTTAATTATTTATATTATTTTGAAAAGCTATGAGAATTTGAAAGCTATTGTTATACTCAAAGTCATTGGAAAAGTCAATATCAGCACCAGATGTTAACTTTTATAAAAGGGCATGAATACAGATTTAAACACTAATTGGCAAACTTCCAAATTTTGGAAGGGAGCCTGTGGATAAGGATCAAAAAAGAGATGTCCTTCACAGACCCTCTCTCAACTATTTTCCAGTTCCTTTGCTATTCAAAACTTGGTGGAAAACCTTTTTATTCCAGGTTTAACATGTTTCCCAATATTACCCACATCTGCTCAGGTTAGTCAAACTGTCAAGACATACTTTCTAATGGTACTTCAACACTAATATATGAGCTGAAGCTGGCAGCAGAGGAATGTGAAAACACAGCATGACAGGAGAGAAAGTGACAGATCTCTCCCAGAATCCACAGATTAAATCTGAATTTCTGGTAAAATTTGGGCCAGTTATTTTTCTTGACAAACCAGTGATGAATTTCCATTCAGCCAGACTCCGAGTTTGATTTAGAAACACTGCCCTTATGCTCACGAAAGATTTAATTTAGCTTTGGTTATGATAACAGGAATCTAGTACGTATGACTAAATGAATTCTAGTTTAGTCTATACAAAATATGGCATGAATACCTATAATGATGTATAACCATCACTCTATCGCACATAAACAACTGAAATAAATAAATAATGAAAAAAAAGTATTTAAAAGTCAGAACTTGAGGACATCATGTTAGGTGTGATGTCCTCCAGTTTGAACTACTTGAGGACATTTTTCATTTGTGTATTTGATATCCTTTTCCATCTCTGCCATTTTTCTGTATCTGAAACTCACCCTCTAAAATGGTCACCTGCGTGTTCCTCAGGTGAACATTTTGTATGCATAAATCATGTGTTTCCCATATCTTTCTCTCAGAGTAACTAATTTCTACTGCTTATTTAAACTGGCAGAGTGCCTACTTTATTATCAGTTAAAAACTTGTGCAGAAAAATGACACCAGTTTGCATAATTATCATGAAATAAGACAGGCTTTTTTAGGGGTAACAATCTGGTAACTTCGTAATAAATCTGTCTGGAGTCATCGTAATTACACAGTAACTCATCTTAATACATTTGTATTCTCAGCAGATATGTGTGATGATAAGAAGTCCCACTATCATCTGTGATTCACTGAAATGAGAAATTGCATACAGTGCCATTATATAATAAAATTTCTAGAGCTTTCTACGCTGTCTTAAAGGCTTACTGCAAGAGCCCAAGGGTTTGTTTATCTAATCTGGAAAACAGTTTGCATTCTGTTTTTGTTTTTTCCCCATAGCCAAAGATATAAAACAGCATCAGAAGTAAAATTTCCAGTGTGTGTTAAATTTGTATACATTCAAAAATCTGAACATACGCTCCTTAGTTCAATCAGTACCACCAGTTGTGCATGTAAATTGGTTAATTGCCTGATTACCTCTTAATGTAATACGCAACTATTCAATGATTACAGGGACACGTACATATACGTATCTTTAGCATCATCCAAATGACTCTTTGCAAATGTAGCAATATGTTAACTCTGCTTTTATAGCGCATGATGATAAGAAACAGGTCTGAGGAAAAAGGCTTTGCTTAGCAGAGAAGCATAAGAGAGAAAGAAAGAGTAAAAGTTGTGACTTATTCCATACAACTGGATAATGAAAGGATGCTCTAAAGCTTGTTCCTATGAATGGAAAGTTGAAAGCAGCTATATAAGCTCACATCAGTGCCGATAAGAACACAGAAGATGAGACAGATTTTACCATATAAAAGAGAAAAAGGAAACTGCACAAAGTTTGTTGGTTTTAACCATAAGCAAAAACTGGAGGAAAAAATGTTCAGAGAAACACCACAACCTCTCAGTCATATTCCTACAAGGTTCTAAAACTGGGACTCTAGACTGATCCTGCTTTCTTCTTCTGCTGTAGTCTCACTTGTTGCGGGACCTGGCTTTTATCAGTCCTCATGCAACTGCAGCCACTCAACAAATTATTCCCTGCACTGTGCCTTCCAAATTCTGAATTCTTCAACTCTGGTCTTCATTCTCATTCACTTCCCTCCTTACTAAATCATATAAACCAGATCCAGAGAAATCACACAGTCCATATCACTAGCTAAACAGGAGTAACCACACCCAGACCATTCCTGAGAGATGATCATCTGAGTTGCTTTAAAAGGTTTTCAGGGAGTGAAAAGCCATAACTTTCCAAACTGCTGTCAACAGAAGAAACCAGAAGAAATTCTCCTTGCTAAAATTTAAGTCTCATACTCCTCACATTATCCACTTTTATTTTCTCTAAGCCTTCCCAATTCTTTCTCACTTCCTATTTCATCTCTATCTGTTATCAAACCCATTTATTCCTCATAAAGTAAACCCAAGCTTTTTTTTTTTTTTTAAATTCATTGACAGACAAAGCTCATAAAAACATACACCCACCTCCAGTCTGCTTTGGACGGTACTCTGCATTTCTACTTCCTTCTACTTTTTTTTTTTTTTAACCCTTTAGACTGTGCAAGAGAACACATGATACAGAACCCAGAAAGTTCCCAGTGGCTCAGAAAAAACATTGCTACATTTCCCCAAACCCTGAGATCCAACAGACTGATTGTATTCTATGGACAGAGTTATGAGAAGAAAAGGTGCCAAGTATTTAAATCAAGAAAAAAATGTAATCTAACATTCATATATCCCGCACCAGTTTATCATCTCTGGCACTACAAATGTTAAGTACAAAACTGTCAAAAGAGAAGACATATAGTCTACAAATATGGTGCCCTGAACATGGACTTACACAGCAACTCTGAATTGCTACTGAGGTAAGTCTGAGTAGAGTCAGAAGAGAAGCTCGTGTGTGATGAAATGTTATCAAAAGTTGCGGGTGGGGAAATGTAAAGGATATATAGGATTAATCTAATGTTGGTGAAAAAATTTAAGATGAGGCTCAGGGAATTAACTCCAGATGCAATCTGATCTTTTATGACATACAACTAATTACACAGGCAATAAAAAGAAATTAAATTATTTTCTTTGACTCCTTGGTTCTAGGATTAATGTGTAAAGCACAATATTTGGTCCTATTTTCACAGAGCAAGAGTGATTTTTTTCAAGGAAAAACACCAAAACCTAATTTGGAGGCATAGAAATGCAGTGACAAAACAGTATGTAAGCTTACTCTCTCTAAAACGGAGAACCCTGCATCTATGAACTAAAGGATCAGACCTGCAGACAGAAGATTCTTTTAAAAATTGAATGAAAATAGAAAATTAGCATATTCTGAATAATGACTGGGGAAAAGTAAACAAAGATTCTTCCTTGTCAGTTCTGGTATGAATACCATTCTGGTAAGGACAGTAGGTTCTGGTAAGAATGACTGCAAACCAAATCTCCTTTTGTTCTTTCTGAACTGCATGAAGAGCTAAAATATAAATAATAATAAATACCCAGAGCAGTGTCTCCCAAAGAAATAGCAGGTGTCTGCTACTACAATGGAAGAGGCAGATACCTTGACGGTTTGCTGCCAAGCAAACTTCAGGAGTTTGTTTATTTTATGGTAGTGGTAGAAATAGTACTAATCACTGTACACATCATAATCTCTGCCTCAAAGATCTGCACTGAAGGTGGCTAAAATAAGTTACAGGTACATAAAACAAAGTGAGGTGAAAGGAGGGAGAGGGAGAGAGGGAAAAGGTATGCCATCAAAGTGAATGCTTTCCGTTGGTCCTCACTCACTGCTGTGCATCAGTAGCTTGTCATGTATGTCAAAGACCAAGAGGAAAAAAAAAGCTTTCAGCTCAGAAAGTAACATATATTCTTGGAAAGACAATGATTACAGTTTTCAAACAGAGGAGGAGGGGAAAGAAAGGACTAGTAACTATCTTTTCTGGGCTCCAGCAGTTCACTCTTATTATTCATTCACTTCACACACGGTCACGGTCAATAGTGCAATGCTGCACTGCTGAAGTGGTACTAATTTCAAGCTATATTTAGTTTTTACCAAAACCATGTAGACATATCTACAGGATGTCTTGAAAACGTTATCCTGGTAGTTTAGAGCACATTTCAAAACCATTGTTTTAGTATCAGTTATCTCTTACCTACATGCGTAGGCTAACCTCATCTCTATGGTGCCAGTCTCAGCTATTTCACACCACATTCACAACAAACTCTGCCAGCACACTTTGAGTTGCAGAATAGGCTGAGTCTGAAATGGGACTTGGCTTAAGAATCTTCCCCTTATTTTTAAATATCACTGACAAACTCAGGTTACAATACAGAATGTGCTGTCGGATAAATGAACACTGGGCCAAAGACACCTCCAGTGCCACTCTGCCAAGCTTGCGATGACGTGAGGGATGCATTTAACATTTTTCCCCTCTTGTTCAAGCTCTCATGAAGTCGTTATGAAACCCAGAATTGAGACTGGATACAGTTTCACTGCTACGCATAAATCGACAAGACCTAAAGGAGGAAATAGGAACAATGAAGCATTTAATTTACTTATTTACTCTCCAAGCCCTGAAGCTGATGCTTTTTCATTGATACTACCACTAAATTTGTGGTGACCCACGATTGTCATAAGCACATGGACAAGACCTCTCAATGATCAAATAGAAGGCAAACACAGGCTGTGGAAACTCCTTGCTAAAGATTAAATAGACTTTCATATAAATCGAACACAACATTTTCAGTAAGTTACAAACAGACTCTGTTTAAATGATTACCATGTAAGCATTTTCCTCACATTCAAAGCTCTGCCGTATTTAGCAGATTACTATGGATCTGATTCCAGAAGATTCATTACCCACGGAATGTCCCAATAGTAATTTGTAATATTTCCTGACCTTGTGGAGTTCTCTGACTACTGCTATAATATAACTATATGATCTCCTGATTCACTTTATTGATTTGTTCTTCACTGTTTTAGTGGAGACAGGTGCAAGAGTGCCTTCAGCTGCTGTACAGCTTCATTAGTCAAACATTACTGCATTTACAAGGAGGCTTAGTGCAGAGCCTTCTCATAGGCATCCGTTGGAAGAAACACATCTGGTCACTACATTTCCTTGGCTACTGCCTCACAGTAATATCACACCTGGGATTACCAGACTTCATGTTAAAAATCTCAGAGGTTTTTGCTTATTTACATGGCATATATCTAAGACGAAACTTGGAAAAATCCCCTTAAATCATGTCTCTCTTCCTCTGTGCAAGAGAACCAAACCTGCCTGTTAGGCCTTCTGTGCCTGTGACAGGGAAGACAAAGGAGCACTGATGATTCTCTGCCCAAATTAAGTATGGGCATTCAAGACCTGGGAAAGGGCTTTTTGAGGTCTGCTACCATAAGCATTGCTTGTGAAGTACAGAGTTATAATTTCAGTTATAATGTCCTGATTTTGGTTTTACAGAAGGTAGAAAAGCATCAATAATCTTGCCAATGCAACAGGACTTGAGAAGAACCACCCAGATCTGACAATCACGTTTGAGAAACATGAAGGTTGTGAAAAATTAGCCAGGGGATATGTCTTTGTTTCTTGGCCACCTCTTACCTCTAGGACACCTGTATTTTCACAATTTGTTGGTATTCTGGAACTGCAGAAAGCGATTTTGACTTTCTCCTTTATACTTTGAAATATTCAGATAGTGGTGCTAATTTTATTTTTCAAAATTTCTACATAAGCATTTATCTCAAGGACTGAACAAAATTCTTCAAGTAACCTTAGAATATAGATAGCTTGGCGGTAACTAATTTTCTATCTTTGATACACCAGAGGTGAACAGATTAAGCAAGCTAGTTTGCTATCTACTAGATAAGAGAGGAATGTATTATCATTTTCTCTGATTAGTATCTTGTGCAGGTAATTATACTTCTCCTTTGCACATAATTAAAATGAAGGTTGATTTCCATTCATTGTTCACAGTGGTAAAATTATCAAGTTACTTCTCAACTAATTATTTTCTGTAGTATAGCAGTGTTTCAGATCCCTGTCACATTCCATTTAGCAAACACAAAATAGCTCTGAATAAGACTTATCACAGCCTGGGACATTTATGCTATTAATTTGTAGGGGGAAAAAAATCTTTAGATGGATGCTATCCAAGCTTAAAATGAATTTCATTCTGAAGAATCCAATCAGGTATTTTGTTTTAATCTAACATTGAATCTTTTGCCTTTTTACAATCTTTATCTTTTGTTTGTTTAATTTGTCCTTAATTTGTTCAAGTTCATAACATTTTATCTGGCAAAGATTCAGTGAATTAACTTCTCAGGATAAACTTTTTCTGATTATATTCATTTCATATGAGCTACACCTTGTTTTAAGTCTCTCAGGGTGCTAAATATAAGAGTGATATGTGTTTACTGAGATTACTTTTTCTGAGACACAGGTAGACACCACCAGCATTGTGATTTGTAGAGAAGTAGCCATGCAGAATAAATTGGCAAGAAATCCCTACATTATCAACACATGCAATTGTTGGCCGAAACCACTTTTTTAAAAGACAATTTCTTCTCTGTTTTTTTTTTTTCTGCCAGAAGCACTTAAAGGACTCTGACTGAAACTGCTGTCATTTGCAGAAGGAAAATTTAGCTCCTGCTATTATTTTCCATCTTTCCATTTAGCATCCTTTTGAAATAGCTCTAAATTACATGGTCTGCCCCACTCCTGATTCTTAGATTTTATGTCACCCTACTTCAATGGTTTTTCCCCTTTCTAAGACTAAGAACAAAACATAATTACTATTACCATTCTGCAGGTGTCAAATTTAAAGCCATCCTTCAGCTGCTACCACTTGTGGTGATTTTTCTTCTCCTGTTCATTGTCCTGCTTGGCCATTGTGGTTCTTTGTTGTGCTTCAAAAGCACAAGTTCCGCACATTTTTTTTTCCTGCTCAAATGTAGTTCTTCTCTGCCAATTGGATCAATTTGATTCCATTACAGACCTCTCAGAGCTGGATTCTCCCCTCTTATTCCAGACTAACTCCACTGAAAATGATCTTTTTCTTGACTTGCCTCAGCAAAAATTAAAGTAGAAAGTCCTTGTCCTTTTTACCCATTTTCTTTTCTTTCTTTTCCTTTCACAGCACTGAGATGTAGTATTTGTCTGCAACAGTCCTTTATCTATGGCAGACAGTAAGAAATTTCAAGTCCCCCCACCTCCACTGCCATATCCCTCCGGACACAACTTGAGAGCTTGAGATTTTAACCTGACCCTCCACATTAGCTTTTGCTCGATTCCTGGCTACTGCAGTTATCCGGCATCTGATGAGCTATGAATTATCTTTCCTCCTGCTTCATTTCACTCTGCATTATGAGAATTGGACATATTGGCTCAAAGATCTGATCCCCTTCACTCTCCTTTCTCCTGTAGCTTTTTGAGTCTGTTTTCATTGCAGTCCAGTCAAGGTGCCACCAAAAGCTTCGAACAATCCTGAAAAGTGCAACCTGCCTCTGTCAGTTCTCATTTCCATCTTGAAAATTCTGTAGTCTGCCAGTTATCGAGCAAATCAACCTACCTTCACTATGACCCCCACAATTCATGTCTCACTTATAAAGTATTTAAACAATAAGGACTTTCAATCAGGAATGACACTCAATAACTTTTCTTTCCCCCAGTCAATTTACTGCCAAGAACATTGTTAAACAGGTAGCATGGAAGAATTAAGCCAATTTATCCACAGACAAGGTGCAACACGAGCAACACATACTTCTCAGTACCAGTCGATCGTTATGCTTCAGGGGCAGTCCATGGAGAAACCATACTTAAAGTATAAGTGGCAGTCTCTGTCAACATTCCTGCAGGCACTGGTCCAGAGGAGCACTTGGGTACATCCACAGTCTGATTGATTTCAGTGGAACCATTATATGCTCAAAGTTTCTCACGTATTTAAGTGTTTTGTTGGATTAAAGCCACAATCCCTTGATTCTGATAAAACTGGCCAGTGCCTGTTAAGTTCTTCAGACAGGCTTTTGTGAAGATATGCTTGTTCGCTGGGACATGGATTATGATCACCAGTTTGATCACATAGCTGACATTCAGCTGTCCTAAAATAACTGTTCTCTTCTGGAGGTAATACCTAGAAGTAAAAATATCCCCTGTCCCATTGTCCTTTACCTAAGCTTGCAAAAGGTAGTCTTATCTCTTCAAACTTAGTAAGTTTATTTTACAGAAATTAAGGAAAATGATTAGGTGCTTTCTTAAAAAATGTTCAGTTAAGAACTGCAGTCTAAAACATGTTTTGTATCTGGCATTTCAAATGGCTTTTATTAATGCTTGAACTAGTCCTTTCTTTGCTTTTTCCTAAGGGGTATTGTGTGTTTGTCTGATTTTGTTTGATAATAAATAATAGTGAAAATAGGGAAGTATGGTGAGAAAATATATTCTACCCTTTTCACACCTGAAAGCAAAATATTGCTATAAATTTATAAAAAAAAAAAAAAATAGATTTCAGAGATACCTTACTCAAAAGAATTCTGTCCACAGATATCGAAACGCTAAGTCATTCAAGTTTATGAATGAAGGTCCTCTAAGGCACAAGAGAGCAAGGCTCAAAGACTGAGCACCTGTCCAGGAAAAGAATTTAAATTCAAAGAAGAAATAAGGCACTACAGGGTCTGCATTACCTGGCCACTGGTGCATATCTCTGGTGCTTTGTTAGGATCAATGCCAGGTTTCAAGCAGCCAACAGCTGAAGCAGGATCCACTTAATAGGCACTCCAGTAAGATTAACTGGAGCTTACTCTGAGAAGAAATCCTACACTTTCTAATTATTGCATTGCTTTGAATACTGTAAGGAGATAGAACACAAATGAGAATTGTAAGAATTGTGCTTCTACTCTGAAAACAGTTAACAAATTGAATCATATATGCATTTTGTCAATTTGCTAATTGCTGTTAGCAATGAGGATTTAACACACACACACACACGAGTATTTTTGGTTGCCTCATTCTTCACCAATGTGATTTTTGAATGGATATCAATTGCAGACCAGTTGTACCAGTCTCCTCCAGAAATTCTGACACCGAGTGAAACAATAGGAGGAAAAAATACTAGTTTTCTTTAAAAAAAACCCCACAAAAAGTCCTTGTTTCCTTGCGACAATAATCAGCATGTGGCAAAATTGAAAATACTACATTTAGCTATTTATTTATTTTGTAATACACAGACACAAGGCAGGAATAAAATACTGAAATTTCTGAAGTAATTTCTGAGAAGTTTTAACTATTGGCCATGAACCGAAATCAGTCTTATTCATCCCCCAAATTTGCATATTTTCAGGTAGAACAGCAATTGTTTCCAACAAATAAAGGAAAACAAGGATAAAGAAAAACAAGCAATGATAATAGCCAATTCTTTTTCAGAGCTTTTCATCCGCAGGTATCAAAACAGGATGGTTTACTTGGCAAATATGGATTGCGGAGCATTGCGAATATTTGTTTAAAAAAAAAAGAAAAAAATATCCAAACAAACAGGGCAGATTTTGGCACCAAAACTGAACATCATGTTTTCTATTGTTATGAAGTCTGTTCTCAAACTCTTCTGGACCTGGAAAATTCAGCAATAGATGCATATACCTTATATTTTCTTCTAGAAAACCCAAGAGATTATGGAATCCTAACCTTATTTTCAACTATATCCAATCTGGCATGCAGACCAAAGTCAGACTTAGACCATCATCACTACTGATTCTAGGATCTATCCCAGGTTTCACAAATCCTAATCCTAACTAAAGAATTTTCCTAACTTTAAAGGCACAAAAATTACTTTCATCAAAAGAAAATACGGCCCATCAGCCCCACCATCATCAGTCCTTAAGCAAATCGTGCAGTGCCCAGAAGATCTAGCCATAAGCTGAGATCCTCCAATTCCATTTCAGCATCAGGTTCATACAACCTTTAACCATTTTCAAGTGATGAGTGTGTAAACAAGAACTGTACACAAACCCCTCCTCCCCTGTCTATTTTCAGTCTACACAGAATACAACAGTTTCAGGATTCAGCACTAAACCTAACTCAGCCATATTTCCTTCCCAAAATCCTGCTTTAATGCTGGCTGAACCTGTTCTTTGATGTAACTGGAATTCTGCATCACACCAAAGTATCAAATGCTACCTTGACAGTACTATTAAACTTTAAAATCTGTATCTATAAGGATCTTGCAACAAATCTCAGTGAAAAAATGATTTTTCATAGTAGATCTTAATATTAATCATTTAATTAGCTGAACTTTACTCAAGAGGACAAATTGATAAAAGATAGGCTTTATCATTCATCTTCACTGATATTATCACTTACACAAAACTATGCAAAATTACCCAAAACAAACTCATAAATGTTTCTTTTGCCCATATTTGCCTGAAGTTTTGAACTTCAGGCCACAGACACCTCTATACCAGGGAATCCAAACACAAGCAAGTCCTCCCCACTGATCTCAGCCTAGACTTCATGGACGTGGAGAATACGGCAATAAACCTAACTCAGAAATTCTTCTTTTCCAAATCTAACTTAACTTAACCATTTCCCTCATCTGAATCCAGATGATTTGTCCCTGATGAAAACCAAACATTATCTATTCTTCCATATTTGTACTCCCATTTATCCTAGAAAACCAGCAGTACTGCAGCAATAAACCTGATTCATAAATATATCTTTTCTCTGTCCCTAATCTTATCACTAGCCTTAACGATACCCAGGAGAGCAGAATTCAGAAGAGAAACAAACAGTTGTCATTCATCACTGATGACAACCTCACTTATCCTGCAGTTCCACTCCACAGAGAAAACAGCATCCAGCCTCAGAAATGTGTCTGTTCACAAATTCTTAACTCTAATCATAATCCCTCAACCACCTCCACCTAGTGCTAACCTTCACCATATCAGGGAGCCAATACCTAGAGGGAGGCTGATATCAGCCCCTCAAACATCATGCATTTAAGATGAGTGCAAACTCATCCTGCATTTCCCTGCTCTAGAGAGTATAGAAATAAATCTGACTTAGAAATGTTTGATTCCCCAGACTCCCCTTATACCTAGCTTTCACTGCAACTGAGGGACTGTTACTTAGTCAAATACTGAACATCAGACACTCATTCCTGATAAAACTTGCAGTTATCCTACATTTCTGAGACTAAAAATGTAGAAATAAACTCAATTGATACAGGTGTGTTTTTCCACAGCCCATTCTTAGTCACTTCTAGATGACCAGTAAAAATTATTTAATTAGTTTTTAATTTCCTGTCCAAACAGAAATCCTAAATCATATATGCTTTCTTTAAAATTAATCCTGAACCCTAATCCCAGTCTTAATTTGTCAACTGTATCTGTGTGACTAAGGCAGAGAAGAAAACATAGTAGTAATTCATTTTGTTTGACAAAAGGCCAAACCTCCCGGAAGTGATATGTGTTTCTGCACCTAGAGCAAAAACAAGCATCAATTGTTCCTCACTACTAACACTTTCTCTTATTTTTCCAGTTCATACAGAATGTGTAATTAGAATCAATTTATACACGACTCTTTCCCAAACACTAATCTTAATCATAAGCTTCTACCCCAAACTGAATTGATACGCTAGCTCTTATGATATCTATAATATTGGTGCTCGCACAAAGTTTTCTCTACCAGCATTCCATACACCTCTAATTTCTTTACATTCCAGAATGCAGCTTTAAAACCAGCTCCTTCTCTGTCTGTGGCCTCAGCTCCAACAACAGCCCCAAACCTAGCTCTAACCTACACTGGGCCATCAGGACATAGCTGAAAATATGTCAGTCTCTTGTCCCTGCTGGTAACCATTCCTTACTTCTGTGTGTCGCTGAATGAAACACAAATGCAATGTATAAATGAATATTTTCCCACTTTTGGCTCTACCCCTTCCCTGGTTAGGTGTCTTTTGACTAATACTGAACCATCAGCCTGGAGCCCTTGCAGTCACTAGTGCCCACCTTAGGTTTTGAGGCCACACAGAGTATAAGAAGAGACTTGCTAATTTAATCCTTGCATTTTTTCCAAAGCTCTAACCCTAATCTTCACTAGATACTTAATCACAGCAGGAACTTACATTAAAACCAACACCTGTTATAAATCCTTGCCAATACTTGCACTCATCCTACTTTCATCAGCTACGCAGACTGCAGTGACAAGCTAAATATATAAACCTTGATTTTCCCACACTCAGGCTGGCACCTAGTTCTAACTTTAAAGTCAGTTATGCGGGGCAAGCAATACCTACAGCAAAATTACTCATTAGCCGTACTTCCCTGTTGATACATAGGCTTGCCCCAGACTTCCAGGCTTCAGAGAGATACTAGTTTCACTAACAAACATGGCATTGCACGTGTGTTTGCTTGTGTTTATGCATACCTACACATGTATATGTAGTGCATGATACAGTGCATTTCCGTGGTGTTTTTTCCCCTCATTCCTTTCTCAATACACGACCATACCCATAAGGAATTTCATGTGGCTCAAGCAGACTGAGAGATGAAGTAAAATATTTGCATCAAACTATTTCTTTGGAGACCACAGCCTCCAGAATGGTTAAATCATAGAATCACAGAATGGTTTGGGTTGGAAGGGACCTTAAAGATCATCCAGTTCCACCCCCCCTGCCATGGGCAGGGACACCTTCCACTAGACCAGGTTGCTCAAAGCCTCATCCAGCCTGGCCTTGAACACTTCCAGGGATGGGGCATCCACAGCTTCTCTGGGCAACCTGTGCCAGTGCCTCACCACCCTCTCCAGGAAGAACTTCTTATGTATATTGGAATTTCTCCCTTAGATCTAAATGCCTGCTGGTGATTCGTTTTAGAGCAACTGTACTGTTCTGCCAGAAAAGACCCACCGTTCCTTGTGCTGCTCTACAGGCTGCTCCTCTGTGAGGGTATGGTAATGCCCAAAGTTGTGCTCTCAGGAACCTGTAGCAAAATTTTTCTTGGTGGGGACAGGGACTATTCAAGTTTTATAATGAAAGATTAACTTTCTGGCCTTCCCTGTTGAAGGAAAAGCAGGAAAAACAGTGTCTTTCAGAATCACTTGGTCATTTCTAATCCTGAGCAGGAAAATGCAGAGATGTAGGGACAATCGACAATCCACCTTATCACCTTGTGACTTCTTCACATTTTCTGTTCTGCAGTGATACAAGCAATTGGACAGAAGTTATGAGGACAAAACTGTGAGTGTTCACCCATTTCCTTGCATAGATAACTAGTCTAAATTACAAAGTTATAGCACTCTTATGTGATCATGAATACATTAACTATTCCTCTTATTGACCTCTGAGGGCCAGTGCTCATTACCCTGATGGAGGATCTATTACACATTATAGATGAGGCATTTCTTAAACAATCTTGCATCTCGTATATAACACAAGGAACGTAAACCTAATGATAAACACAGAATATCAAATAATCAATGGAACACTCACACTGAACTGCTCTGCAAACAGTTTATCCACCAGATCAAATAAAAACTATTAATTGAACAAGTTTGAACAAACACATCCATAACAGTCTTGATCTCCTCAGACAATCTGCAAACAGTTTAAATGAGCTCAGTCACACTAGTTCCTCTTCACAAAACCTTCCTCTTTGAACCTGCCTGCTGACAGATCTCTCTTACCTCTAGCTGAAGACACCTATAGGGTATGAAAATGACAGGTAACGAGATGGAACTGTTGTGGTAGTCACACAGCAGTCTAATTTGAGAGGGGACCCCAAAGCTCCCCTGAGTCATGGCGTGACCTGCCACTTTCCAAACTCAGGTGCTCATTTTACACAGATGCGCCTTTATTCATGCAAGCCCACGCAGCTTGTGGGGCTTTTTCCTGAAACTTATTTGTTATCATGACCTACCTACAACAAGAAGAACAAGAAATGCAAGCAAATGCAAGCAAAACAATAAACAATAAATCACCACCAAGCCCACTGACATGGTGGTCCATAAAGAACGGTCATTAATGTTCTTTCTCTTAACTTTAGATTTTAATTTTGAACTAACGATTTCCCTTTTGAGTAAATTGGCTGCCAGGTGAACCATCTAACCATTGGGCACTCCACACAATACCAGCCAAGGTCTTCTAGAAGGCAAATAAAAGCACTTACCTTCACCCATCCAACTGCATTTAGTAAGTTAGTAAGGAAGCAATCAGCCAAAATGTCACACTAACAGCAGAACTTTGCAGCACTTATGATGCCTGACAGTTAAATGTTTTTGTATACCGAGTGACAACAGTAAGAGTCAGAACACAGGGAGCTGGACTTCGGCTGAAATAACATAACTTCTCTGAATATGTATCTCACACTTGGGTATAACACGTAACACTTAACATGACATGGGTGTCAATCAACCCAGGTTAGGCATGACTTCCAAATTATAAGATGAAAGAAGTTTTTTTTAATATTATCAGACACATTAAAAATTAATTTTTATTGACATTTTTTGGCAAGCTATCATATGTTTCCTGTATCAAAATAGGATTGTGTTTCTTAATTCAAGAGGCAGGGCCTTTTCCAATGACTTCATTTGTCTGAGGACACAGAAAAGGCAGTTTGTGAATCTCTGGGTTCCCTGTAATTTCAGAAATTAATTAACTACTTATCTTTTAAAGCTGAAAGTTGCTAGAGAACTAACTAACTTGTCAGGATTCACATGCTAATCACTTAAAAGTAAATATTTTCACGTTGAACAGTATGCATAAACTAGGAACAGTATGCATAAACTATCAGTACTGATTACTATTAATAACAGATGAGAGTTAATGGTAGAAAACTACCATTTTTCTGATTTTTCTACCTTTTTTTTTCTAATTTTCTTCTAATTTTTCTACCATTGTGTTCCAATTTTTCAGACTATGTAGATTTTTGAAAATAAAAATTTAAAAATATCAGGAGTTGCTGTGAGATTTTAAAATTAAATTTCTGTTATGTATAGCACTGAAGCACATCTTATTCAAGAGATCTATCACTCAGAGAATCAGTATGCAACTCACTCATCATTACAGTGAAGCATTTTGGTTTGCCGTCTCTAGGTCTAACTTATTTTCAAAATATTCAGCCTTTCTGCTTTTTCTTATCTTTTTTGGCTCTGTAGAGGGTTGGCTAATAAATAAGCAGCTCAGGCAGAATGATATGAAACAGAAGAGCAAACCATGAAATTAATTTGGTAAGCAAAGCAAACCTTAAAATCAAGGTAAGACAAAGAAAAAAAAAAGATTATGAAGTTAAAAAAATGGAGAAGAGGATCAGCATGTTCCTGAGTGCTATAGTTGGTTGAATGTTTTTCAACAAAAAAAATACTTTTTTAAAAGAAGATTTTCTTTCAAAGAGAAGTGACAACTTTGGCAAAGTGAATTTTAAAAGCGAAAATATGATTTACAGAAAACGTAGCTTTCAATGCTTTCTGTGAGTGCCTTGTATCTTTCAGTACATGGAAAACAGTAAGTAAGCCGAGTCTATGTTTTTCCTCACTTTCTGAATTTCTTGCAGCTTTGCTGTCTAAAAAACAAGTACAAGAAATCGGAAGAAAACATAGTTTTGTAATTGCACATGAGTTTCCAGGAGATGGAAAAAAGTAGCAAAAATAAGAGAAGTTTTTCCCCATCCCTCAACTTTACCCCATCCTTTTTAATTCTCACACAGGAAGAAAGTTACTTCTCAAGAAAATTTTCAGTGAGGTTTTCTCTGAAAATCCCCATGGGAGAATTCTCATTTCTACCCAGCTCTATTGAGAGTTATTCTCATCCCTTGAGATAAGCACGCCTTGTCCCTGTGCCACGCTGCTTTACAGATTCTTTAGTATGACAGATGCTTAAGTCAGTGATTTTATAGCCCCATTTACTTCATTGGCATTTTCAGGTACTGAACTCCAGGGCCCAACATCAATTTCCACTTATTTATCAATAATTGAGATTACCTGTAGGACCCTTTTCCTTTAACCTCCCTCATGAACAGCGGGGGGTAAGATAGTTGTGCAGGAGTTCAGCCAGTAAACCTTTCTCTGCCCCTGCTGATGTTCACAGCTTTATTCCAGGAAGCCTGACACATCCAGGTTTTATCTAAAGAAGAGAAGAAGAATGAGGGGCAAAAAACCCAGTAAGGTTCTCTGATGTACTGCTCCCTTCCAGGTAGCTACATTGTACTATGATGTACTGCTTTCAAAAGCTGGCTACTGCTGCTTTAAGAATAAAGATAAAGGACTCACAGAGGTTTCAGATGGAAGAACTGCAATGGTTTAAACAGCAACAGGTCATTCTTTGCTCCTGCAAGACACAGGAATTTCACAGCTAACTTTACAAGCACTGTGGAAGTCCAGCACACATGCCTGCAGGTATTCAAAGATGTCCAAGTCATTAAAAAAGTCAGCTTTTCCATGTCATTCCCTGTACACAGGATGTTTTCCCTGGCTAGACTGTAAAGGTATTAATCTGTCTGCCTTCGAGTTCCTTTCCAAGGCATCAGGAGGCCAATTCATATCAGCCAAGATGGGTGACCTGTATGATTCAGTAACATTGATTTTTATTCCCTGTTTTGGTTTAACTGTATTTAAGAAGAGACAACTTTACAATGAACAATGGCAAGTTATCATACTCATAACTAGTGTATGGCTTATATGGCACACTGCTGAGCCCAGGTCAATATTATTTAACTCCCAGCAGGACTCAATATCTGAGGATCGGTGACCAGGTTGTAGAGCTGTTGACTGGCTCATCGGGAGTGCAGGCAGAGCAAGCTCACAGCTGCTTTCACATCACTGTGTGAATGCATGAATTCCCTATGACTCATGTCCCCATCACTCTGATCTCTGCCCTTTCTACTAATTTTCCAGTCATTAGTACCTGTTTCTTTGCATACTAGCACTTTATAAGAAGGAGAGTCTATTAAACTGCATCTAAATAATACCATATAGTCAGAGGTATTTGAGTTGGACATCCCTCAAAAAATGGAAATAATCTAAAAGCAGCCAACAGAAACAGTAGATGCCATAGCAGTTCAAGCACAGAAAGTAGGAAATTAAAGATGTGGATTTTCAAGGCACTCCACATCAGAAAAGTAGTCACTCCTTCAGACATCTCCGTGTGAGGAGAATATGGGGAAGCCAGCAGAGAATCAGTCTGTGGCACAGATCTGGCATCCTTGTGCACCACTTTCAGCATTCTCACGTTTGAAGGAGGCACAAATCCTGTTTTATGAACATATAATGATGATGATAATACTTTGCACTTCAAAAGCTGCTTCTCTCACACAGTCTGAACTATTAACGATTCAGACTTCACAAACCTATGCTAGTTAGCATTTAACTGATCAGAGTGTTTACACTGACACACACATCTTTATTTTTGAGAAATAATTTCACTGGAAGCTTCAGTAAACTGCTGAGAAGAGGGAATTATAACCATCAAGGGCCAAATCCTGCCTGCTATCTTCATACCAATTCAGAGAGCATCCGGATTTGGTCCAAACCATTTCCCATAAGCAGCAGCACATTTCCCAGTATATTTTCCTTTCTCTTGTATCCTCATACGTTACAATCTTCTTTTGACTCATTTTCTCTCTATTGATTTGATATCATTATTTCTCTTTCTTCCTCTTGTGATAGTAACTGTGCCTGAAAAGACTAAAGCGAGATCAGTACTCGAATTCCTTTCCTTGGCTGCTGAGTTTTCTTTTAAGCTGCAAGTATTCAAAAATCTACAGCATATCTGTCAAGCAGAAACCACAGCATGCAAATCAATAGACATGCCTATGCTGCTAAGAGCAAAACTCTTGACAATCCCAAAATAGAGCTTGAAAACATGTATTGGTGCATGGCGATTTCTTCCTTCCCCCCAATGACCACATATACTTGTTCTCCCTGCTCTGACTCCAGCTCCAGCAGCAGTCAGCTAGTCCCGGTTACAAACTGCAGGCTGCTCTTTATTCTCAGATCTAAGCTATTTTAGTCATTACTGATCTGCAGGAGAATGTTTTTTTGCTCCTGAGTGTTCAGTTCCTCTGAGACATTCATACTCATTTGAAATACTTATGGAAAATGTAAAGGACAGAGGGGAGGATGGTGTGTCTGCAGAGACCTGCCAGACTAACCTTGCAAAAACATGTCCATCACGAACACTAATCTTTCTCTGAAAACTAAAGCAGGTGTTCCCTTCAATTTTTTGCCTGTTTACAAATGGTGGCCCAATTCTGTCCTGCTCAGTCAGGCACGATTCCCAGTGAAATCCCTCTCCCCCTCTCAAGTTCAGAAATGTTGTCTCAGTAGATAGGGCAATATGACTGTATCAGCTGGGGGTGACGGCCTTCATTTTCCCTTGCTATCATCATAACGCCACAGATTAAAGTGAAATAACTCAAAAGATACATCTAAGTGGCAAAACACTGCTGTGGTTGAATACAGAACTATTACTTACCAAGATAGTTTGGATCCCAGAGCAATAAAGCTAACGAATGCCATGCCTACCTGCGCAGGTATGCGCAGTAGCACGCGAGACCTACATCGATCCAAGCTGGTAGATGTTAGCCAGCTCTGACCTGACGACTGGGTAGTCTTGGAGCTAGGAGGGGAAAAGCAGAGCTTCCTCACGCAGCACATGCTGAAGTGTCTGTGCAATCGCCACACTGCAGCTGGTGGGTGTCGAGCTGGCCGCAGGACAGCCTCGCTTCCAGCTGAGGTGTGACAGTGCAGATGCTCAGCCCTCATCAGCCTGCTCAGCGCGTCACTGCTCTTGGTCTGCATAATTTTGCACTTTTGTTTCTAAGGAGTGACATACAGGTAGAGTTACCGGAGACTATTCTCCCCCCTTGTGCCTTTCTGACCCCCATTTTTCTGCTAGTTCCATGAGCAATCATGACACCACCACTGTAACCAGATTTGTAGTCTAATGTTCTCCAAGCAGAGAGAACAGAATAAGAAATTCCTTGTTCTTCGAGAAGACGGATGACAGAACAACAGAGAAAAATGTGATAGGGAAGAAATTCTTCCTAAGACGGAAGGTAGTGTCTTACAAGATACTGTACAACAAACTACAGAAAGATCACCTCTTTGTAAACCATGTGTATACTATGGCACAAGATAACTTCTTGAAAAAAGAAATACAATGCTACAAGGTAAAAATATGCTCAGTATACCTTGTTCAGATGCCCATGGAGGTGGAAACAATACTCCGAATACCTTCATATTATTTTACTAGGAACTGTAATGACAATGCTGAACAGAACCCACTGGCAGCTGCACCAACAGTGAGTGGGGAGAAGTTGGGTAGTACACACCAGGGCCAGGGAGAGACTGTCACCTTTCCCTGGCCACAGCAAGAACCACTAAACGCTGCAGTTAGGGGGGGATGCAATTAATGTCCTTTAAAAGAGCTGCAATGGCAGTACAGCCTCTCTGAGAGATGAATATGATGGTAAAACCACTAATGAGAGAGCTAATTGATTCAGCAGGTTAGAGTAGTAATGAAGAATCATCTACTGGATGCCTAAATCAGATCATCTCGCACCTGCAGAGTACGAGTGTGGCTCGTCCAAAGTAGTGGGCCTGCTGTTAGCCTATTAATAAATTCATTGTTCATTTCTTGCTTCTTAATCTATTTGTTTCACCCAACTTCATGTGTTTGATTAAAAAGAAAAGCAAACAAACAAACAGCCACACGCTCTCTCACTGGAACGATGACATTTCACAACAGCTACCTCTCTTGATTAATGTAATTTTCAACTACTTGCAATGAATCGAGTAATCTGGTATTTACCAGATCTTAACCATTTTTCTTTCCAAGTTAAAAATGAGGCACCCTCCGGGGATTGTTGTAGCTTTTATATGTTGTCATTTTATACACTATTTTATATATTGGTTTTTGAAGTACTGTGAATTTCTGTTTTGCCAGAAATCTGTCCATTTTTTCTTGGTGTTACCACCAGTTTTCCTGGGTGACTGAAGAAGACTGAATTAAAACTCTATCTGGCCAACTGCAACCTCTAATCATTGGCAGAAAGCCTGCATGTGAATAAAGCCTACCTGGTGAGTAAGAAATTGGATGTTTGTGTCTGTCTGCTGTTCTGAGGGTGAGTTTGTGAAAGTAGAAAAACAACCCAAGTTTTCATCATGGGATCAAAAGCTAAACCAGATAGTGGCATCTGTCAGAAGGCCACCTGCTATAAGACATGGTGGTCATTGTGCACGATTAATTAAGAAATAATCCTGCAGCATTTTATAATGATTCAGAATTCCAAAGTATCAATATCTTGAGAGCCATTGCAGAGAAAGAAGCACAGCTGAGAATTCCTCATTGTGTGAAGAATGCACTTATCCTTGGAAAGTAAGCAAACATCCTTACCTCTCAAATAAAGTATGTCAATAAGCACATCTTAAAGTACTGACCCGGGCAGGTACCCAGTATTTTGGACATTAATAAGTTGTTTCCATTGGGAGACTGAGTTGCTTGTATGAACCAGGTATATATTCGGAACGACTCAGTTGTACAGAACAAGTACAGACAACATTCTCTTCCTGTAAATTCAAATGGAAAAAAAAGTATCTGAAAAATGATCAAGAGTTTATTGTTCAGAAACCCAAGACATCTTACCGTTCAGGTTCTGTGTCAAAAGAGACTATTATCAAGATTATTTTGGGGACAATAATTGTACTCACTGCTCTTGAGATCTGATACACTTTTCCATCCACCATCCTACTCCTGCCTCTCCATCAAGAATCAAGAAAATCTTTAAGTTTTTTGTAAGTCAGACCACTCTGTGTTGTTCAGTATTTGGGCTAACAAGTCTGAATTCTTCAGCCATCCTAAAATAAAATGTGTAACTACTCCCCTATTTAACATAAAAGAACAGTATATGTTAAACCAACCTGCTTCACTGAGGTTTACAAAGAAATACATATTTTTAATTCCTCAACATCCAACAGCCTGTCAACAGAGAGATTCCATGATGGAAAAAAGATGGGTCCCTCACAGAGCAATTGAAGTTTTATTACTGTTGGAAACATTTAAATTATTGCAAAATCCCAAATCTGACTTTCAAACCATTTATTTCTGTTCCTACTCAGAGTACAAATACTAGAACATTATTTTCTTCCAAGCTTTAGGTACACAGGTACATCTGTGTCTACTTACCACTCATTTGCAAATTAGATGAACCAAATCTCATTTTTCTTTCCAATCAAAAGGCCAACGGCATACATAAACATTTTCTTGTTGGACACTGCCATCTGAATCTGACCCACATCCCACAATGCCCAGCCTTCCCTTGTTCCAAGTATACACTGGACTAGTACAATTGGTTTTGGCACTGCATTCTCAACTGGATCAAGGTATAGATCCAGACTAAAAATAAACACTTTTCTGGATTGCTCGTGCCCTGTATCATTTCACTCATGTGGTTCAACACCTGCACCCTTGAGAAGTTTAGGGTCATAACGGACAGGGTGGCAGGGAGACGGGTACAAACTGCTTAATCCAGTACTGCCACCAAAAGAAAAGTTTGTCAAACTACAGCTTTAAGGTACAAACCAGATCTATTTAACAGCTTTTTACTGCCGCTCTGGAAGATGTTTTTTTTTTTTTTAAGAACAGGCTGTCAATACCCTATTTACTCTCCAGTTCAGGAAGGTGGGATTTTGTTTGTTTGCTTTAGCGTGACAAACTATGTTCCTATAAGCAAGAAAGCGTGACTCCCCGGGGGTGTCAGCCAGAGGAATGTGAGATCTGCCCGTTGCAGCCTTAGAGACTCTCCCATTCATTTGCTGGTGATGTCGATTCCTGACATGGCAGGTTGCTATATATTGCAGTGCTATCCCTTCTGTTTCCCTGCTTCCCACTCAGGTAGATACCGCTTTTTCTCACTGTCCTTGCATACGTCTGCTTTATTACCCTGGTTGCACTGTCATTTATCTGAGTTTG
The DNA here is from genome assembly GCF_000690775.1 of Eurypyga helias. Lineage (NCBI taxonomy): Eukaryota > Metazoa > Chordata > Aves > Eurypygiformes > Eurypygidae > Eurypyga > Eurypyga helias. The sequence goes on from NW_010253514.1 coordinate 208,620, forward strand.
GCCTTTCTTACATATCTTCCAATTGTCATTTGCAATTTACAGTCCCTGTTTCTATGTTGGGAGGAAGTCAGTCTGAAATGTTGAACATTTTGCTATAGCAAGCTAGTGTCTCTGCAGGGATACTTACAGCTTCTGCTCTTAGTGCCTTCCAGAAATGTTTCTTTAATAACACACATAAATATTAAAGGAAGAGAAGGAAAATTGGGAGGAAGAGAAGGAGGGTTTTGTTATTTTTTCTGACCCAATTTCCATCCATCACTTCAATTAGGTTCTGGGAGACAGATGAACTTATGCATCGTTTCTCCCTCTGATACCTTCTGTACAACTCCATATGGATCTTCAAAAAATCCTGTCTTGCTCCACCTTCTCTCCCTGTTCTCTGTCTGCTTGAGTGCCCTATTTCTATTCCTTATTTCTTGATAATTGTATTCAAACACTCTCTTTGTTCTTTGTTTGCTAACCTGCATTTTTTTCCTCTAGTCAGCTTATCTCTTTTTTAGTCCTTTTGATTAAAGTTCTCAATTCATTTAGTATCTTTCTGTTTCTCCCCAGTCCTTCTAAAGTGAAACTATAAAGCACTGCAGGGAATGCTTGTATTTACCTCCCAATTCGCTTACCCAGGTTTTCAGGCTGACTTGTGAGCTGTATACTACTACATCTTAAAAGTTTCCAATCCCACACTGAGTCATTTTACTCTTCCCTTCCTGTTCTCCTCTGGCAGCAGCAATAGCTTTACTTTCTACACCCATCATGGTATTTTAGAATTGTGATCTTCTGCTGCTGAAGTCCTTTCCTGATGATCAGATGAGCTGAATAATGCGTGCAATTTGGAGTGAACATCTCTGCGGACTGGCAGCATAACTGTGGCAGGAGCAGAGAGGTGACAAGTTGCTACAGCGTGCATTTTTCAACACACACATTATGTCACAGTTTTTCATCCAGCGTCTGTCTGAGGTAGCAAGGAAATTGGAGGAGCGTTAGACTGTTATTCTCCTTGGATTTGTCTTACATTTTTAAACAAAAACTAGGGGAAAGAGCTAAGAATTGTGCATCACAGTCAGCTTGGTTTGATTTGGGCTTTTATTGTTATTCCAAAAGATCATTTTTCTCTCTTCCACTGGCAACAGGCTGGTTTGCAGCCTAGATGTGTTTCTACCCACCACATCAATACCAGTGAGTTCATCTTTCCATTTTCACTGGAGTTGCTTAGTAACAGAAGATGAGGGGAAAGCGTGTCCAGACTGCATTGCGATGTCTTATCTTCAGGTTCATTGGAAAAGATGGACTAATGGACCACCAATGTGAAAACATTGTTCACATTTGAATCAGTGGATCCATTTGATATTCCTCAAGGAGCTTTTAGAAGAATATTTTTGTCATATTTATTTTCAGCACATATATTTTTATGTGAATGGCCTTTGACTATGCCATATCTAAGAAATAAAAAAGTATTCCCCCCTATTTTTTTACATGGCATTCTGACCACTTTGGTAAATATGCAGGATGAGAGTTTCCATATTTTGGGCAGACACTGTATCATTTTTTTAGTATCATTTTGAAAGTGAAATTACAGTAAGTTTAAAGGACCGGCGATCTCAAGAATTTTTAATAGTGTGGAGCTGAGTTTAATAAAGACACAGTCTCATGGATGAGATCCCTCACTACTGTGATCCTGAGAACAATGTCCACGCTCACAGTGACTGTATTAACATTGTTCAAAAGTCGCACTGCACTGAGGAAGTGTGCCGGTGGGATTTTCAGGTCTTCAGCTATGGTCGAACTCTGCAGTTAGGCAGAAGACAAACAGAAAGACCATACTGCTTCCAAAATCAATTGCAAGATAATTATCTTTCACAACAATTTCCTATTCAAAAGAAAAAACAAACAAAACCCGAACAAACAAAAAGAAAGGTCATGAAGAAAGGTCAACAGACAGCATTCTTGATCACCAATATCCAGACTAGATTTAGGATAGAGTCAGCTCAGGATTCTTCAGCAGTGCAATCAAAGCTGAATTTTACATCCATGTCCTTCCCTTTTATCTTGCACTAAGGAAAACATCTCTCCTTTAATTTCTATCTTTACATAAACTCATTCCCTACAAAAGCATCTATTTTCTGGACTGGGTCATTGCATCCAAAGACTACAGCAGCAGCCGTCAGAGACACAAACCTAGATTGCTTCCTTTTTTATCCTGCTAGGACCAAGGAAAAAGGGGAATAAAGCCCAGGGTTGTGTTTTTCCACTCTCTGCAGTGACCGCATGTGCTTGGTCATTCACCACCAGCCCCAGCAAGAAGACAAACGGGGGGAGACGGCAGACAGAGCAGAGTTGGCTGCATGAACACTACAGCTTGGCAGCCTACTAGTGCAGATGCTGTGCCCCCAGCATGGGGAAACCTTAGACAACTCCCTGCACTATATATAAAGCCAGCTGCAATTTGGAGCTCTTTATATATGTGTAGTGTGATGGCAGCAAATGGCTCAACCCACAGTGTGAGTTATACACTTCAATTGCCTTGTAATATTACTGTATGAACAACCTTTGCTAGTTCTTGTTGATCCATAGCCTTGTCATGAAAGGCTTCTCCTACTTACATGGAAGAAAGGGGGTGATGGGAGTTAATACTGAATACATGCTCGAATGTATGAGATATGTAACTATTACAAACACGGCTTTTCATTTATCTGTTAACAATGAATAACAAACAGCACTTTTAAAAGATGAGTGCTGGATTCAGTTTTGGATATATTTTTGTTTTGAATGGAAGAAATATGTATATCATTACAGAATACTTAAGGTCTGTGTGAGATTACCTCTTGATCATTGGTTTGTTTTTTATTTTTATGTTTGAATCTTAAGAGAAAATGTGTTGCTTCTCCACAGCACTTCTTACTCAACATCCTCAAATCCCCAAGGCAGAGAATTTGGTTAGGCACAAGCTGCAAGACTACAGATCATAATTATATTGAAAGGGAAGGGCTTTTAAAATTCAAGATAAAAAATAATGTGATACGAAATACACAATTTGACTAAGAACTTAGAAATGGATGGTGTGGATCCTACAGGAATATCTTTAAATACTTAAGGATACGTTATGTAAGGCCTTGCATTATGCATTTATCAATACTCCCCAACCTCAGTATCGTAGCAGAAAATACCTGTGATAACAAATTACTCCTATAAACCTTAGCAAACAGTTGATAATTCTATTGCATGTTTCCCTCTGGAGTTTTCTAAAATTCTTTAGAAACCAGAGCCTGTATGTTGCAGAATGATACCTGTACTGAGATTACAGGAATAGTTTTATTTGATAAATACAACAGAATTTGGCCCAATGAAGAAACTGCCTGATCTACCACTGAAACTTAGTCATAACTGTAAACCACATGAGATCAAACACCCTTCAGCACACAGTGTCACTACACACAGTTTAGACAAGGAATTGAAGATACTGAAAATAGGTGAAACTGAAAGGAACAAGATATTAATGTGATACAAAAATAGCTGGAGCCTGTGCTTTCTTCTTTGCCAGAAAGTCTCAAAGATTCTTAAATGTCTACGCACACATGCTAAGAACAGAAATGCCTGCAAAAGTTAAGCCAGCGTTATGCTCAAAGCTGTAACATGGCTGAAAGAACCAGCTCTTGTGCTGGAAGCAGTACTGCCTTTTCATCCTCTGCCATCCAGCACCTAAGCTGTGATCCACTGTATTGTAGGTTGCTCGACACATTCACAAGTGTAATAAAAAGAACTAGACCACATCCCAAAGGGATGGAGTGAAAGAGGGAAAAAAATGTGAATGGTAGAATTCCATTGCAGATACTTCCAGCTCTTCTGTATTTTTCCCTGAATCCCCTCATCTTTAACAAGGGAGGTTCCCTTCTTGTTTTGTGTGCTTTGTAAATAGTGGCAGCCATTATTTATTCAACATATTTGCCTTTTGTAATGTTGGGTTTAATTTTTAATATTCACACTGATATTCTTCAATAGCTTTGTGTACGGGGGCATATCTGTTTGTATTTATTCATTAGTGTGTTGCTAATTAAATGTGTTTCATTAAACTTGCTTAAAAAAAGGAGAAGTTGAGAAGAATGAACATACTGAAGTACAACACCCCAAGGCTCTGAAAAAGCTTCCACAGCTGAGTTGTTAAAAGTAATGTGGGCAGCAGGAGTGTCAAAATCATCTAATGTTTTCTGCACAGTACCAAGTTTAAACAAAATGCGTGTGCTAAAGGTAGCAGGTAAAGTTAGCATGTATCTGTCTGCTTAGAATATTCATGCCTGGGAATCAAAGTGCTTCAGTTACTTTTCCTCTGGCTGCTCCCCTGGCTGGCTTTTTGCCACATGCATTATTTTCTTAGAAGGTTCCTTTACAAAGATGTACAGAGATACATCACGCATAAATGAGTATAAAGTGATCGCCTGCTTTGACTATCTTTGCACAGTGAATACTAAGGAACTGTTTTCCTCTTCAAAGCCTAAGAGCCCACGTCCCTGCCCAGCTTCTTAAATGCCACTGGATATTCAGTTTTGTCCTCCAACATCCCAACACGCACACTGTATCCTGACACATTTGGATGTTCCCGCAGCCTGCACAGCAGTTGCTCCATGCTTTCTGCAGCAACACGGGCCCGAAGCATAGCAAATGCAGCAAGGTAATGTCTCAACGATACTCTTAATTTTAGGATGAGCACACACTGAAACTCAAGGCACAAACCTGCAAGGGGCATTTTGCTAGTTTTTGATCCTGTGGCTGGCTGAACTTTGACAATTCATTCTTCTGAGTTATGCCATGCAAGGCTACACCCACGGATCCTGCCTTCTGTAGCTTACCAATCTAGCATGACAGCTGACAGTGACAAATTTTATTGAAAAATGAAATCTACTCTTCAAGTGTGTGAACGTTCCTGCATTTAAACCATTAGCAAGCTAAAACCTTGGTGCCAACACCATCAGAACATGCTGAATAACTCAGATCAGGTACACGGAATACTCACAAAGACAAATTGTCAGGTGAGTATCTGCTCACATGAACTGGATGGAAAGGACCACATCCCGAGATGGTAACTGCCAGCTACACAAAGGCTGCATTTAACATTCAGGAGAAAGGGTGAGAAAACAGGCATGCAACTGGCACAGGAACAAATGCATCAAGCTGGAGCACCAGGAATTATGACATGAACTCAGCATATCAGAGATCTGCAGGAACATTAGAGCAATCTGTAGATCTTACAGTAATGGTGCATAAAATGAAAGGATATGCATGGGAAATCACCAGTTTATGAAAAACAAAAGGGTAGGCTGATGAGAAATTTTTTTCAGAAGGAACATTTATCATGCATTTACCATGACTACTGAAAGATAGATATGATGGTGGTGGACACAGGGAAAATAACCTGGATGGTAAATGACTTTAAATGGTACAAGCTACAGAAATGTGCTTGTTAGAAGAAATAACGATGGCTTCAAGAAAACAGAAATAAAAGACTTGTTTTAATAAAAGGTCTAGGGCATGAAGTGAGTCTTTTGCAAAAGGTTTCAAAAGACAGTTGTAACAATCTCAGTATATGTGAAGAATGAACTTGTAAGGATACTGCATGTGATAATATATACTAGAGTGCAAGGAATGATAAACAGAAGAAAGATCAAGAGTGTGCAGAACAGAGTGAAGAATGGCACAGAACAAAAAGGTTTAGAGATAAACAGAGTTATGGAGCAGATGCAGAACACAAAGTGCAAGAATGTCATTCAGCTCCACTGTCACAGCTGCACTGGCAGATGGAAAAATACATATAAGATATAAAACAATGCTCTGAGATCCTTAAGGTGTCTGTTCCACGGTTACAATGGTCCTAAATGCACCGGTATTTAAATACAATATGTTCTGTGAACATATAGACAAGCAAGTGCTTCTCACACATGAATTTACTCTGTTTAGTCATTTACTTCTGTCTTGCCCTCAAGGATTTGGACAGCAGTAGGATGCAAAAGAAAAATCATGTTATAAAAATTGCAGACGATCACACAAAAAAGGGATGCCTTGGTCTATATTTGTAGTCAATTGATCCCTATAAACAGCAGTTGGCTGAGACAGAAAACCAAAAAAATTGAATTCAAATTTAGGCATATTTAACAACATATGGAGTGTCTTCGTGCAACTGCAAGATTAAATTTTTATTATTATTTCATCAAAATTTAACTATCATCTGGAAGAAGTAACTTGTTTTCATTATTTCCTTAGGATATTTAATTCTTTTACACTAAAATATTAATGTTCAATCATGTATGTTTTCCTTCTATTCCTCATTCTTTCCAGTTTGTGTCCATTTAAATGTTACAATAACATAATTAAATAACTTTTTCCTTGGTGTTGAAAGACTATTTCCATGATGAAATAAAATTTATTTACACCTGCATGTTTATTGTACATGAATAGACTGAAAAAGAAACTCTTCCTCAAAGACCTTATAATCTACTGTATACAGAAAAAAGGGCAATTTGATAATGGACAATAGCTTAAGTGACATTATCTGAGCAATCGATAAGGGAAAGGTAAAAGACTGCTAAAGAGATAAAATCTTAAAGTCACTTGAGTGACTGATTTTGGTGGACCTGATTTTCTAGGAAGAATTTATGGAAGAATTTAATGAGAAACAGAGAAGTTACTCAGTAGACCAGAAGAAGAAAGATCTTTCCAGATATGAACTAATTATCTCAGAGGCAGATCAAGATAAAGAAATAAAGGTCATATTAGCAAAAGGGATGAATAGATCAAGTGAAATAACACAACAAGAGGTTGTAAGAATAAGACAGTTTTCACTGATGAACGGTATTGAGGAATCTATGGAAAGAGCAAGAACAAAAGGAGGAAAGAACAACTGAAATAGAAACAAAACAATTGCTGCACATCCATAGGGGTAGCAAAGAAAACTCAGATTGGAGGAATATAATTAAGTCATTGCATAGATTCCAGGGTAAGATATGAATAGAATGGAGGAAAGAAACCAAACCATTATAAACGTCAAAGTTAACATCATATTTCCAAGATAGACATTAAGGAATGATTGGATCAACACTGTAGTGATAAAGATAGAGGAAGTAGGTGATAAGATCAGCTATAAAGATGGTACCACTCAGATAGTGACAAAAAAGCAAACATGATTCCAAAGTGATAGTTCAAGAAACTGGATGACAGGTCAGGAAAAGAGATAGTTATTTAGGATTTATCAGAATATGAGTATTGGCTATGTCATTCATACATGTCACAGAGCTCAGACGACAGGTAGAGGCACAGTAATTTAACTGTAAACACCAGAAATTATTCTTCTATCATTACCATACTAGCAGAAGTCTCCCTACAAGCTGACTGTGATGGCCTATCAATTAAGACCTCAACTAAGAAACTGAAGTAGATTCTTAGATAATTTTTGGATTCTACTTGTCTGTGCTACACATTACCTTAACAAGAAAGGTGCATTGATTCATACATAGAGTAAGTACTGAGAGTAACATAACCTGTACAATAAGAAGTCAATCTAAATTAATTTTATGCAGCTTTTGTACAACAACAGGATTTATCGTTTGTATAACTACAGGATTTATTGCAGATACAATACAGGGTGATGTAGTATCAGTCTAAGTACAGATACAGGACTGAAGTCTAAAAACGTTCCTAAAAAACACAATAGTAACACATCTTAATCTCATTACAACACTGATTAACATACCACTACCTAACCAGTCTTCCAAAGCACTTATTTCCCCACAACCAATTCTCTGATTCTTTATCTTGCCTGATATAAAATGGAAACGAGAAACTATTTTGATACCAGTGTTCTGAGGAGTATTTATAATTGTTCTATATGGTTATTTCTAAAAATCAAGGAAGTGTTAAAATAATATTAGAATTTATCATTCTGTAGTTAATGTGAAGTGAAACCATGAAGTCCAGAAGTAGAGTTGCCACAGCCTCCTTCCAAAATATTATATGGATATCCATAATTTAAGCCTACGTAGAATCAAGATCATCCCATTTCTATTCTGCTGCTGACATCAAACACATGGCAAATACCAACACTGTGGTTTTTCTCACTGTCAAACCCCTTCATTCACTTCCCATTTGTGAATGAGCAGCCACACTGTAGTATCAGCTCTTGGCTGTTAGTAGTTTCATTCCGGTGCAGAACTCTGCACCTGCAGCAGATTCTGCTGAAATCAGTGAGCATGGCACTGCTTGAACAAACCAAAAATGGTATTTTTTGCCATTCAGTTAATCTGTAAAATATCCCTTTCTAAAATGTGTACTGAAAACCTTACAAGATTCCAATCACTGGGCGGCTGAACTTGACGCCTCTCACTGCAACCCCTTCTTAGTTATTGTCTGCCCCATCTCCAAGAATTTGCCAGTTATGTTGTCTCATGCACAGGTAGTACATCCCGGGGGCACTCGGCAGAAGTTTTGCTCCAGTGCTTGTAGCACCACACATAGTGAGATCATGGTCTGTTGGGGGAGCTCTGTAAACTACTAACACAAATAAAACCAAGCAAAATCCCTTCCAACATTATCTAGAATGTGCCAATGAACATTTGGATAAAAAATCAATACCTAAAGCCATCTAAACCATGGAGATGTTGGTACATAATCATCCCTTGAACCACATAGATCAGAACATGTGCACTTTATTCATCTAATTAAGATATATTAAGATACTCCTAAAGTGACATGTTAAAATAAAAAAAATATTTGAGTGCTACCTCTGCTGAGTATCCCATAATTTATACCTTCATTTCAGTTTTGAGTGAAAATCTCTCTCTCTCTCCTTAGTGCTACATATATTAAACCAAAATCATTATTTGCTTTCAAACCCTGCTAGTAAGGATAATGTTATTCCACTTTTTATAATGAAGTTAAGTGCTTCAGAAAGTCCTTCATATAGCAGCATCATCTGTGTGCTAAGATGAAGTGTCCATATCTACCACTTCAAAACGCATTCTCCTTGCTATGGATACCCATTGACATGTGCCCTGTGTAAAAGACCCCTTCTCATTTCCTGGAAACTGAGCGTGATGCTTAGTGAAAAACTGTTCACCACCCATCTCAACTCACAAAAACGTATCTAATGTTTGAGTACAAAGAAAAATGACAACTGCACTAACGTGATTTCAGTGCATCTAGTGTTCATAAAGAAATGACAATTTCAAGCTGTCACGCTGCTGAAGAATTCTAAAATTGCTGTTGATGCACCATGTAACCAGTGAACAGGTGCTAGAAATGATTGGAGCGCGGTTCATATTAAACAGAGACCTTTGGAAAAGAAAGATACATTCTGCCAGGCAAATTTGGAGAGGTTCAGCTGATAACGCATATTTATGAATACTGGCAAGCAATGGCAAAAGAACAGGAGGTAGAAAGAAAAAAAAAATCTTGGATGAACACAGCGATATCGCGGCAGAAAAGCAGACTGTTTCTCCACTGAGAGATTATAGCTGTACACTGTGCGGGACGGTCAGACCTTTAATAATAACAATGACACAGCACGAAAAAGACTCTCCTCTTGAAAAGAAAAATCAGTCACTCTATTAAATGAAAATCCTATTTTCCTAACATTATCGCTATCTGAAGGACAATCTGGGTGCTTCGAGACACCCCACAGCCATTATCTCACAGAAGGTTAAATGGAGTTACCAACTCTTCAGCAACTTCTCCCGTTTCACTAAACTCAACAGCTTAACAGATTCAGCTACAGATCCAAAGCAGAGATAGCGAAAGGTGTGTAGAGAGCTGTTTCAGCCAGCATGTAAATCAGTGGGAAGCATTGGGCAGGTTTTAATCTAGAACTAAGACTGTCCCAAAGAAACCGGAGAGTTTTTTTTTATACCTCTCAGTCTTTCCAGCTTATACTGACCGTTTGACCAGCCTGCCTTTACCAGGGTTACTGCAATGTTGGGGATGGGGGTGTGGAGGGATGGGTGAAGGATGAAGAGAGAAAAGGTGTTAACAGTTATAAATAAAAATCGAGCAAGATCATTCAGCTGCTGGAAGTGGAACTTAAAAGGCTAGTATCAAACGCCCTCCTCCTTCCTGTCACCTCCTTCTCCAGAACTCCTGCGAGATGCTCGATAATCTGCCATGTTTGTGCTGTATCTGCTAACATCTGTAAAAATTGTGCAGGGCTCTAAAATGCACCACATATGATTCGGGTGCCACAGTTGTGCCATTTTGATGTATGGGTTTACATTAGGCAAGCAGGACAGAAAAATAGCTACAAGGAAAACAATGATCATTTCCTATTTCTTTCCCTGTGTTCTGATTCTGTGTTAAACTGCCTCAGACTATCAGGTTGTAGCAGCCAGCACGTGGCAGGGTGCAACAGGTAGTACCCACTCGCTAATTTTTATGTGCCTATGGATCTGCAAAAGGAAAAAACGAATCCCTCATCCATCCATCATACACAGCCACAGCCAGATAGTGCTCTACAGCAGATGGGCAGGTGTAAGTTCCACCTTGGTCCTTGGCCAGCCACAGTATTTTATTCCTGTAGGTATCTAGACTGAACAATAGCTGCAAAAAACCAACCCCTCCTTTCTGAAATCCCCCAACAATGTTTGCCTTCATGATTTTTTAGTTCATTCCAGATGTGAATATTACAAAACCAAGCTATTTTCTAATATAGAATTGCTCATCTTTATTTCCGTGGCTGAATCCTTCATCCTGTACTGTGGGATGGCAGAAACTAGGGACTGATCTGATACTGTGGCAATGAAAGTGCTGATTAGATCTTATCAATTTTGTATTTCAGTCAATTACCTCTAAATAAATCAAAATTTTCATAACTTCTATTCTTCTAGCCTTTTATAAATGCAAATAAATCATCAGCATTTGGGAAACAGGAGCAGATCACAAATAAACCCGTGGGAAAGTCAAGTACTGCCAGGTCCTTGTCTATGCCTGAATATTTCTCCAGTGGATTTTTCCAAGCCCATCTAAGACACATTGGTTTGATTTCAGGAACAACTGTGGAGAATCTAGAGAAACTGCCAGTAAGATCTAGTTCACAAAATGTTTATTGGGAGATCAACTTATATAAAGTTCCTGCAAACTCAAAGCTTCTGTGTTCGAACCCACCCTCAATGAGACTGAATCCTTCAAGTATCCCTTACTATATTAGAAATACTGTTCTGTGTTAGCAGAAAAGGAAGATATGGGTAAGAGTTTGGCAGAGGAAAGAATACAAAACACAACATCAAACATAAAGTGCCTGACAAGAACTTTACTAGTGATTTGTAACTGATATGGCAGACACGGGTGATAAAAGTATTTCATCCAACACTCAGATATCAGCTTTTGGGTTCTACAGAAATGGTATTTGTTTACACCTTAACTGTCAGGCCACGGGCAGGTGCAGTGAGAAGCAAGTTCCTCATTTCATCCAATGATCTACACGGGATGTCACAAACTATTGCAGTGACTCATGCAGCAAAGGTAGAAAAAGAAGGATGTGTAAAGATTACTGAACATATTGGTGAGACAAAGACAAAACAGATATTTAAGTGGAAAACAGACCACAGGGGGACCTTAACAGAATCACGCATACAGCCCTCCCACTGACAAAGGCTCTCCTACTAATTATATGGGTATTTTGCTGATGTGCTGAAAGAGGTGAGTATGGAGAAGCCTATCACTCACTCTGCTGTGTCTGCTTCTCAAATCTTTCAGAATTCAAAATGAAACTGGCAGTAATCTAAAATGTCCAGCTCTTAGCTCTCTGTCCCTAGTGACCTTTTGGAACCATGTGCTGAACTAAGCAGCTTACCACAGAATGTACTTGGGCATTTGTCCTGGTTTTGGCTGGGTTAGAATAATTTTTCCTCCTTGTAGCAGGTATAGTGCTGTGTTTTACGATTAGCATGAGAATAATAATGTGATGACACACTGATGTATTCGTTGCAGCTAAGTCGTGATTGTATTAAGTCAAGGACTTTTCATCTTCCCATGCTCTGTCAGAGGGGAGGTGCACAAGAAGCTGGGAGGGAGGTCAGCTGGGACAGCTGACCCAAACTGACCAATGGGATATTCCATACCATATGGCATCATGCTCCCATGTCAGGCAGTCAGCTGGCCAGGAGGCAGCGATTGCTGCACAGGGACTGGCTGGGTGGCAGTTGGTGTGTGGTGAGTGGTTGCACCACTTGTTTT
>NW_010253515.1:0-39341 GCF_000690775.1 Eurypyga helias
CCTCCCAGGCTACCTGTCCCTGCTTCCACCCACTGTAGGCTGCTTTTTTAATACACAGTCTATCAACCATTGCAGGGAGATAATCATTTCAATAAATAACGGTGCTATGATCACAGGTTTCCTTATTGGTATAGGAACTAGTTTGGAATGAGGTGATAATTCAGTTGAGCTTTCCTCTACAAGAAGTAGCTTTCAGAGTCACGTGGAAATTATTTGGATAGAATTAGCTGTGGTCAGGAAGGGCCATGCCGAGCTGTAGAGCTGGGGGCAGCCGGTGCAGGAGCTCTACAGGCTCTGCAGTCTCTGGGCGTCTCTGCCACAGAGGCATGACTGTTAACGGCTTCGCAGGGGTAATTTTTAGAACACATGAAAAACTTCCAGGAATCCTGAAGACAAGCCTCAAAGAGTTATTTTCTTCAGAGGAAAGTCCTAAAGGATTTTTTTTTTTTTTTCTTGTAATGAAAACAAAGTTATATTTAGGAGATGACAGTGTCTTAATAAAACCAGTTTCAAAACATCTCTCCAAGGCTTAGGTTAACCCCTTGTCATGTACCATAACGTGAGATAATGTGTCCCTGGAAACCCTTGCTGCATGTTTGTATTTGTGAGGCAGGCTGATGTTTTAAGATAGAAACTTGGTAGCCTTAATCCTCTGCGAAATAGATGACATCTCAAATTCTTTCTGCTCCGGTACACTTGGAAGCCAAATTGCTTCTCCTGCCTGTGAAGCCAGTGCTAGTGGTTTGAAAGCTGAAGGTTGTATATAACCAAGGTACAAATTTTTGTGTTTGCACTTCTGTAGAGAGGTGGCCTCTCTCTCGATGCACCACAGCACATCTCCGCACCGAGGGTTGGCTGCCGGGAGAAATGATTTGGGAAACCTCGGTCGGTATTGCAGCAGACCTGCACAGCAGCAAACATTCGCCCTGCCTGCCTGTTCCTGCTGTACCAGGAACACACAGTAATGAGTGTAAACTCGGTTACGAAACATCAACATATGTAGTAATGCTTCTCGCATCTAGCTCTCTGCAATGCTTTTGAATCCCAGCGATCCAGGATTTCGTTTCCCCGTGCATTGTTCTGCAGTTTGTCAGCCATCTGAAGAGGAGGAAGCGCCCTAGCAGGGACACATTGCATCTCAGGGGTACGTCGTGCGTGTGGGAACCTAAAGGTGATACAAGACCTGAACTGCAGCAGAGTGTTGTGAATACACACTTTCCTTCCCTTGGACGTGTCACCCCATGCTACACGCTGAAACGATGGACACTAGCTGCTCTTTTTTTTTTTCCTTGTGCTCTTTTTTTCTTTCTCAGTGCTGGTTTACTGCCTTTTCCACATTCAGAAATTCTGGTATATGAGGCTGTTAGCAGGGACTGAGTTGTTGCCATCCAAACATTCTGAATTTTTCTCTTTTCTCCTCTGTATCTCCATCCTAATCCCTGCATCTGTGCAGGTCCTGGACAAGCCTGAATAGTCCCTCTGGCAGGCTCTGCTGTCCCTCTTCCTCCCCCTTGGGTTAAGGGACTAGTGGGAGTGAGTTCTTTCTCACATGCCCACCATCGGCTCCAGTGACCCCTGTAAATCCCCTGCCCTGGGCATGGGAGGATGGAGTGGAAGCTTTTATCTGTGGCATGGTCAGGGTGAGCCCAGTGACTCCATTTCATCAGGAGGCAACTATACCAGTTGGGGAGGCGGGAGACCAAGCAGGAATACTTCCTGCCTTCCTTGGCTCACTGCAGCCCACTCCAGGCAAAAACCCTATGGAGGGTATTGCAGACGGGAGAAAAGCATCCTTCGGCGGCCCCCGGAAAGTCAAGTTTTCCAATGCATTTGGCAGGCAGCCTGGAGCAGATCCATTCCTCCTGCCAGCCCTGTGGAGCACCACCCCTCGTGGTTCTCCCTCCCGCTGCAGCACATACCTTACTATTATTAATAGTCCGGAGGCGCCAACAGCGTGCTTTGTTCTGGGCAGTATGCGGTTGCCCGAAGAGCAGGGAGCTGTGTGGCAATTGTTTGTGTACTGGGAGATGGTTTGGTAACAAGCACTCTAGTTTTTCCTGGTCTTTGGGGTTTTTTTTAATGCACCTTCCTCTCTTCTGCCTCCTCCCCGGACTGTCCCCAGTGCACTCAGCAGGTGAAGGATGCTGTAATCCCTCTGGTAGATGAGAAGGAAGCAATGTTGGGACACGGCAGGCTCACGCGGCATCGTAGCACCTCAGTGGGAGTACGTCAGCTACACCAAGCAGGCTGCGCGGTTCCCTGAACGTCAAGCCCTAAAAATCACGTGGAGAGTGAGCAGGATGAAACAAGTCGGTCACTAGTTCTTCCGCCGTGCGCGGCGAGTGCTCGCGAGTCCCGCGGTGGGGTTTGTTGGTGAGTTACGTAGCGCGTAGGGGAGCGAGCTGCTCCTGTGCGTTTGGCCTGGTGCGTCTTGGCCCGCAGTCACGGGCTTCATCGTGCTGCCAGTGCGAAATCAGTGAAAGCTTCAAAATCCTGTGGCCGCTGTTTGTTGAACCGTAAATCTTTAATGGTCATATTTACCTTGGAACTGACGAAACTTTCAAGTGTACCTGCTTTCAGGCTGCAAAACCTAAGTCAAAAAAGACACAGATTAACATGCGAACAAACGGCATTTGGGGGAAAATACAGTGGAATTGGAATGTGTGCTAACAAAATTTTGTCCAGTCACGGGGATTCGTCTGAACTCAGTGTGGAATAAGAATAGTGCGCTGAACCTCGTGTCCCCTAGATTAGTAACTGTTTCATGTTATTCCTGTAACCCGTATACTTCCTCTTGTTACACCACCTCCTCCTGTTTTTCCACCCTGCGCAGTTCTCCTGTTTCACTGGGTATTAGCTCACTGCGGCACGTAGTTGGTCTTTATAACTGATTTGTGAAGTACCTAGTGCTGTTTTGGGTGCCATAGATGTAAATAATAATAATAATAGTAATAATAATAATAATAATTTGCCAGCGGTACTGTGTCAAGTTGTTTTTGTATTATTCATTGTGCAGTCGGAAAATAAAGGTGAGTGCTGAACGTTGGTAACTCGGCTGTCAGGTAAACCTCTAACACAGGCAGGGAAATGGTGAGGTTCGTTTCTGAATACGTTCTGAACCAATGCCTGCCTCGCAGCATACCCACGCCTGTTTTGTGGGGTAGCGCATTTTACTTGGGTGCAGCATCGCCTAAGGTCAGTAATAATCAGGGCTAAATTGCTTACACGCAAAGGTAATGAAAGGCTCTCATTACCCCAGTCATCATTTTCGCTGTTAATTCAATGTTGTTTAACTTTTCGCTGGTTCCTCTGGTAGGAACGCGGCAGTGAGACAGCCAGGCTGAGCCATCTGCTGCTGCCGCCTGAAAGGTACGGAAAGGCACTGCAAAGCAAATTGATTGACTGCGGTTGACCGTATTAGGGAGAGACCTTACTTGAACCAGCAGTAACCGGCGGGAAGTGTAAACTGGCTTTAATTCCCGAGTAGACCTCTGAATATTAAGGATGTACGCAGCCGTTGGAAGGACGCATTCAGAGTCCGGTCATGTTCGGGATCACATCCCCTCGGCTTTCTTCTTGTCGCTGTGGTTGTTTGCAGCCAAGGGGAATTCTCTAGCTTTTTGGACTTAATGTTGGATGTGTAATTGGGTGGAGAATGAATGTAAACTTAAAATAATTCAGTTTCACAGTCATTATACTCCTTAGCTTTAAATTATTTAGCTTTGTGTCTCTAGTATCTCCCCAAAGCCCTGCCATTACCGATCGTCTGACTCTCTTTATTAGCTTATATTTTTCCCTAAAAGCAAGGCCTCATGTACAGTGTAATTATCCAGCAGCGCCGATTAACTGCATAATTCTCTTTTCTGTAAAACTGCTGTGTAAATTACTTTTCATTTCACAAAAATGACTCGTCAGGCAATTTTGTGGAGGGTTTTTTGTTGTGGGTTGTGGTTTTTTTTTTTTTTTTTAAGGTTCCCCTTTCCCAGCCACCCTCTCCATCACTGTGTCATGGTAATATCGTTAAATACTGTTATGTGTGATTTTGATGCAAGCACTAAGCCCTACAATGATTTCAGTGGAGAAAATTAAAGTGGTTTCCATGGTATGTTACGTCTACCACCAGACCTGATGAGCAGAAGTTGCTAAGATATCCTACTCTTAGAGTAAGGATGTTTTTAGAGAAAATTACCTTAACAAAGAGATCAGCGGGTTGAGCTAGCTGTTGAAATCCTCAACGCTTCTCAACCTTTCATACTGCCCCTTGCTGCTTCCAGTATGCTTCAGTCACCTCGGCAGCCTGCATGTCCTATTCTTTTTTGCTGTTGCCTTTCCGCATTTTCATTGGCAGTGGTTCCCCATCCTTCCTCCAGTCTCTCACACCCAGACTGAGAAGCCTACCCACCACTTTCCCATGCCCTTAGATACTTCTTCATGCTCCCAACACCTGCTTCCTGGGCTAGATGATAGTGAGAAGATGGCACGTCCTCATGGGACTATAACATACTTTTGAATAGGAAATGCTACTGTGCCCATCAGGTTGTCGTCTGGATTCGGCCTGCACAAAACAATGGACAACGTACAGCAAAGAGCCCTGCCTTGTCGGACCAAGGGATACCCTGGGTGTTGCAAATTGAACCTTTTCCTTTCTGATGAGAGTGATTCCTTAGGTCTGCCATTTTTAAAGCGTGTCATTCATTGCACGCAACATGTATTTGTAAGTGCCCCAAGCAGTGTGGAGTTTGGAGGTCAATCCCAGTCCTGCAGGTATAAGAACCAGCCTACCTATTCCTCTGATAGGGGAGTCCTTCACTGAGGCTGGCATTTGGTTTCAAAAGGGCATGTTTCCCTAGTGTGTGTAGAAATGACTGACCAAAGTCTAAAATCCTTCCTGCTCTGTCAGTTCAAGCGGACGCAGTAACCTGGCTACTGTTTAACCAAAACAGCAGAAAAATGAGGTTGGTACAGAGTGATTCTTCCTCTGGAATACCTAAGTCCCCTCCCTTTATTCATCTTCTACTTCATAGCTTAAAAAAAATCAGAGGTTTATGCACCTTCAGCCTCTGAGGCTATTTCTTGACCTTAATATTTAATACCCATATATGGCCCTGCCCTTTGTGAACTTGTCTAATCCTCCTCTGAGCCCATTTATTCTCTTGGCCTCTGCAGTATGCGGTGGCAATGAGTTCCAAGTATGTGTTACATGAAAAAAAAAAGTTCTTCCCTCTGTTCAGTTTAAGCCTCCGGTTCTTAGAAAAAACAGTGAATAAACACTTCCTATCGCTACATTCTTGGCCGTGCAGAGCTCTGCTATCTCCCCTCGGTTATCTCAGATTCGGCCTTCCCAGGGTAACGTCGCTGCGGGCCAACTGTCGGAGATGTGGCCAAACTCATTTTCACGGGGAGAGTTTTCACTCCGCGCTCTTTTCTTGAGACCAAATTAATCCTGGATCTGCCATCCTTTGAATCGTTTACCAAGAATAAGATAAATTAGAGAAACATCCTTCCCATGAACTATTCTATCACTCTTTGCATCCAGAACATCACTGGATCATCACAAACCATTTCTCGTGGCACAAATAGCTGCAAAGCGTAAAACTGCTGGAATGCCAGTCATGTAGCTGCCCTCGACATTGGTTTCTAGTGAGTCAGTAGCTTGTTCACCCCTCTGTTTTTTTAAGTATGACAGAATGATGCTTGTTGCTCTTCTGCTGCTTGAGCTGTCGGCACACCCCTGTAGAGCTCCTCGTTTCTGCAGTGCCAGGAAGAACTGGGATTACTGTACCAATTGTTCTAATTATTTCCAAATTTCTCTCTCAAGCTTGTAGCTCTGGAGCTGATTTATTGTCTTTTTACATTGTTTTATGTCTTTTTTGTTGCTGTTGTTGTTTAATCCCATGCACCTGCGCTTTTAGACTGCATGTCCTTTCGCTAATGTGCTGTGAGCTGCACTGAGTTACAGCAATGAGCAGATGGAGTCAGGAGAATAAGTGTCTTTCCAATTTTTTTTTTTTAAAAGAAGTTGATTTAGTGTGTCTAAAAATGCATTTTGCGTTAAATGTTTTCTTGAGTTTTAGGCTTTAACCACTTGTATTAAAAATGATCCTGATACAGTTATTTCCCTGATTCTTCTAGTCTCAGTGACCTTAACAACCAGTTTTTTTGTTGACACATGGCTTGGCAAATAAAGGGTGAAATAGTTAAATGGACTGTCCGCTTTGATGTGTTTCATAACTCTTTTCCATCAGGCATTTGCAATACTGTTTTTAAATGTTTAATTATAGTCAAAGTCATTAGGAATCTATTACATATGTCTGACTTCGAAGGGAGAGAAGTAACCACTTCAATCCACTCCTTCCCCCACCCCCAATTCCACTGCAACATTGTGACTGATAATATTTTCTCCTATTAATTAGCTTTATTGTCACAGCATAGAGTTCACTGTCTTCAAATCTCCATCGGCCTTCGACTAGAGTGGCTGTCAATACTGAGGACAGAGTTTTGTGGGACATTATTGTCCAGCGCGCCATAAACCCTGCGTTTTCTCCCACCATATTTCAGTATGCCTCTGCGCTGCAGAAGGGATTTGCATGGGTGCGTGTACTAAAGACTTGCTCTACATTAGCAGTCCCTTCCTCGTAACTGGGAGAAACAGACACAACCGTGTTGCTTGGCAGCAAGGATCTGCTTAATTGTAACGGAGGTAGGGCTGTAAACCATGCTCAGTCATAAAGGTCACAGCTCCTGTGAAAAGTTTCTCTATTAATAGTCTATAAGTATTTTGTTTCTGCCAAGCTAGTGCTTAGAACCAAATTAGTCCCTCATTACACGTCTGATACATGAAAGTCAAGGGTGTATCAGCATGCCCTGTGTTGCCTCCAGACACCCTCCGTGGTCCCTCGCTCAGACTACATTTTCAGAAATGTATGCACACAGCAAATAGGAGTAGGCAAAAAGGCTAAGCAATTTGTTGGGCAATCAAACAACTTGTAAAACAAATGAGTCTTGGTTTTCTTTCCATTTTTCTCTGATCTTAAATACAGTTTGCAGACCACCACCTTTTTTTAATCCGCTGTGTGGAAATAATTGCCTTGATTTCTCTCAGTGTCACCTGTTGCCTTCAGTGTAACAGCTAAAGATGCTGCCATGGATAAAAAGATATTCATTGTTTCTCTCGGTATGACTCATTTCACCAGTGAAGTAGATAGGTAGAGTTCATTCTGCATTTAATGGAGCAAGGTGGACATCTCCATCCCATTTTAAAACATAGATCTCTAAGATACATGAGGTGAATTATCCCCAAAATTGCCATTTTCTCCCTCCGTCTGTCTTTGCTTGGCCATCAAAGGAGTCAAAACAAACCACACGACTAACTAAGAACAAAGAATGAGAAGGAGTTTTGAAGAGGACATAACCAGTGTAGAGGAGATGTAAGGTAAAAATACCATCCTGGAGAAAGAAATCCTTCTTTGAAAATTAATATGTGAGTTCTAATCCTAAATGCCATAAAATGAGCACTCAGTGAAAGCCAGGGAAGTGGAGTTTGGAGGAGGAGTTATCTGGCATTCCATACACCTTTGCATTCAGTAGATATACGGGACCGTGAGTCAGGATTTCTTATCAGCTGTATGCCACCCCTGTTATCTTAGATTTCTTACACCCTGCTTTTTAAGCATGTCCCAATCACCCATATTTTCTATTCCAGATCATACCTGTTGTAAAAAAAAAAAAAAAAAAGAGGCAGCTAATTACCCTGTGTGCCATTCCTTTGTCTGAAAAATGGTAGTAACATTGTCCATCAGCCTCATGTGGGTATTGAGAGAACAAATTCATAAATCTGTTCAGATTTTATGTTGATTCTCATTTTATGTTGACCTATGAATTATAGATAAACCTGATAATAATTGAGAAGAAAGGCAAGAGGAAGGTTTACTGCTTTGTTTGCTCTCTTTTTGCTCCCTCTAGTAGCATGAAAATGAATTGTTCATTACTGTAATCCTAAGGGTGAGACCACTGGTGACTTCTGATGCTCTCATAAATTGCGTTGGGCCCTCGAGACACAGTTTTTAAAGTGGCCGTGGTTCACGTGTCATTTCTGAATTGTAATTGTGTTAGACCCAGAAGTAAACATTTTGATCCCGGTGGTGCAAGAGCACTCGTGCCAGCAACCCTTTGTACCTTCAGGGAACATCTTTAACTTCCGTGGCATCCCATGTGGACACAGGTTCAGCCGTCTGGATCCAGTTGCGGGATGTAACATTTAGATCCACCATTTTCAGTTTTTCACCCTAAAGCACACCACAAAACAGAGGACTGCGTACGTCGGTGTTGGGTGGTCAGGACTTTCTCCTTAAAAAGCATTGGGGTAGTGTTAGTGTGGTCTTCTAGAAGACACTTTATGTCTGGGATGCTTCACTGGTGATGTGACAAGGAAAGTTGAGTTTTGGAGTGTACATGGGTGGAAGTCTTTATTTGTTGACTTAGGGCTCGAGTCCTTTAGCAGGGATGTGACTTTCTGATATTAGTTACTGTTCCAAAAGTCGCAGGGATAACTTGATTGCATAGAAGAATGGTCAAACATAATGGGCAGAGTCCAGCCCCCGTTTCCAGCCGTGGGTTTGACCACTTCTTTCGTGTGGGTACCGGAGTTCAGCCGAGTGCTAGCAAATCACGCCGGAGAGGACAGTGGCACACGTTAGCTCCCTCACCTGCTTCTCCACAGCGTTAGAGAGACCTATGGCTTGGGATGGAGGGGGAAGAAAGCAAAACCGCTGCCTTTATGAGACACCTGTGGTTACATCATTTCAGGTGTATAGTAAAATCGCACTGTGAGAAGTGGTCATGCAATGATCATGGAATGAGTAATGGTGGTCAAGTAGAGTCTAGTAACAGGCCTGCTCTGTATTCAGACTTCTTAAAATTATCTCATCTTGCAGTAGAGTGAGTCAGAGATGAATTCAGAAGTTAAACTTGACTTTTTTTAATGTGTTTCTTAGGGAATTTTATGTCAGTCTGCTAGTCTTAAATCCCTGTTTCGCAGAATCCTTTTTTCTCTTGTTTCTATGCTTCTCATAGAAAAGTGCATTTCCTGACTGCAGCCAGAGAAAGGTGAGGATGAAGTCGTCTGCTGGAGTTTTCTGTATCTCGTTCCACAGGACCATGCATCTGCCCCACAGCGAGGCAGCTAGGCCCACGCATTTTAACTTCTGCTTCGCCAGCCTTAGGATATTTGGGGCCTCAAAATGACACATGGGGGACTGAACTGTGTGGGTTTCATACAGAAAAAAGTAGTCTGCTTGTTGTGAAGATAGCACAGACACTAGGATACAACGCTAGTGTTGATGTGCTAGAAACATCCCTCAGCAGTCACTAGTCCAAGAGGCAGTTACCTGAGCGGTCTCCGATGTCCCGATGTGTCCTCACCAGTAGATATAAGGCCATGACAACATAAGGGTGTGGGAATCCTCAAAATGCTGACAGTAAATGTGACCTTAAGGTCTAACAGCTTTGTTTTGAAAAGACATTTGTGGGAAACTGCACTGGGGCGGGGGGCTGATCCAGCTGAACTGGAATTGCTTGACCAAGTAAAATTGCTTGTGTGCTTGAGGGCTCAAAGAATCGGCCTCTAATTGCAACTGTTTCCACATGTTAAGGAATTATACGTGCCTGGGCTTTCAGAAATCTCCGTTTTGGGTATTTTTGTACTTTCCTTTGATTCACGTGAATGTCAGGGTTGTGATCATGTCACTGCGTGAGAAATGCTAGAGTTGGAGAAGGTACGGTATCCTTCCTCGTACCCGTTAGGGGGGAAGATGCTAGCAACAGGGTGGGGGAAGGGCAGAGGTAGAAAAATACAGAGTCTTGCCAAGACTGGTGCCTGAGTGGCAAAACTAAATGCAAATATTAGAAGAAAGGAAAAAAGAAAGGAGTTCAGGCAAGATGTTTCAGCTTCCGCAGTAGCTTTCCTTATGTGTTAAGTTTTATGACACACAGAGCAGCCTCCGCTCATCTAATAAACTCCACCAGTATAGTGTCAGTATACTGTGCCCAAAGAGGGAGATGGGTAAAATTGTTCAGTGCTTTAAAGCCCTATTCTTTAGGTAGACTTTTTTCCAGGTTCAAAGTCATTACGAAATGGCATTTTTTTGTTCTGTTTCTTCTGTCTCTTTCTTTCCTCTGTCCTTTGCCCCCTCCCTTTCTATCTGAGGGGCTGTCATTAGACAAAAAGAAGCACTATTTTTCTAACATTTCTTCAGGTTAGGAGAAATGATAGGGTAAGGGGGAGGGTAAAAATCTTCCTTTCTTTATTTCCCACTTCAGGCCTCAATTATTCTGTATGCTTTGAAGAACCGCGTGACTTAACTGCAAGGAATGGCCTGATTTCTTCTAGTGAAAATGCCTTCCAGTCGTCTTCCCCAAACTGTGGAGCTTGGAGCACTGAAATCTTTATTTTGTGGGAAGAGAAGGAGGTGCAGAATTACTTGGAGGGTTAAGGAACAAAGACCAAGAAACTAAGGAAAGAGAAAACTAAGAACTAAAGGAGGCTGCTGCCATCTAGAGTCGAGATTTAGCATTGCGTTTTCAAGGGTGGCGTTCAATTAATGTATATACGAAAACAATGGTAGAGGAAAACCCCTCGGAGCAGTAGGATTGCTTTCTTGGCTTTTCATTTCAGTGGGCACAACGGGAACTTGTGTTTTGGATTTTTAGTAAGTGCTTTTTTTTGTGTATACAGGTTATCCTGAATAAAATTTTAAAATCACATATAAAAATTGAGAAACAACATAGTGCTAAAAGGAAGACAAGCATTTACAAGTACACGCTTGGAGGAGTCAACAAGTTGTAACCAAACTGAGCGCAGATAGATGAGACTGAAAACATTCCCTTCAATGTCGTGCTCAGTATGACGCAATCTTCCTTCATATCATTGATATCTCTAGGATATGCTGTAATATTAAAACAGCAAGATACAAGTTTTAGTTTTTTGATTTTTAAAAAAGAATAACTTTATTATATAATGTTGTTAAATCCCAAACTTCACCTGATGGTCAAGTTGTAGAGGGGATTTGAGTTTTCTTTAAAATATTAATTTGGATAACAAGTGGTGCAACATAAAAATCAACCTAAAAAGTATGTGTGTAGAAGCCAACCGAGCTGGTGAGGAGCTAAGCTTTCCCTCCAGAGAGAAAGACAGAAAACAGATTACTCAGCTTTCATGAGTTCAAACCCTGGGGAGATTTACACAGACAACAAACTAATAATTGAATAAAAATATGTTTAATTTTAGAATTCTACATTTTTATAGCATAGGCAGGTACCTTTTTTAAGAAAGCTTCCAAACGTGAACAAGTCGCTTTAGCATACTACTTTGTTTCTAGACTTTGAAAGTGAATTACATTTTTGGAGTGACATGACCTCTCATTAACTTTCTTACCAACTTAAAATATGACCTGAATTTTAAACCCTTCTATGCCATTTTCTGTCTGTATTCCTGAAAGTAGTTGCAGTGAAAGCAAATTGGATTTAGAAAAGTGCGTGTCAAGATGGTATCAGAATTGTGGTCTGTATTAGGACTTATTAACTGACAAGCATCTTTTTGTTTTTGCTTGATTTAAAAAGTCTGTCCAATATTTTCAAGTTCCATTCTTCTTTGCAAGGTCTCGCAGGGTATCCTGGGAGGACTGGATAGAAAAGCAACCTGCGTGTAGAAGGGCATGTACAGAGGGACTGTTCCCACTGCAGTGGCGCATCTCCCATCTTTTCCTCAGATGTTTTTCCAGCCTCAGTCCCTTGTGTAACACCGTACTGGGAAGTTGGCACTCAGACGTGGTGGTGGCATACTGGGGAGGACTGGGAGCAGGGCAGGTGCATGAAGAAGATCCAGTGCAGAACGTATTGGAGTAAGTCTGTGACTTTTGACTTACAAATCACAAATAAGAACTGCTTGATCGTTTGTTTTACAGAGTTTTTCCCTCTTCTAATTACAGTTAGAAATCAGAATGAGTGACCTCAGTCTGGACAACTTGAAGGCTTGTAGTACCTTGAACCAGGACAGTGGCAGACTCCTTCGAGGCTGTGTCAGACTCGGTGCCCTTACTTGTCTGGTCCTTTGCTGCTCCCTCTGCCCCTGGCTGTCCAATTTTGCAGTCCCAAGGGAAGACTCAGGGATGGGTCCTTCTAGCAGCAGAACCTCTCTTACACAAGGCCAGTCTCTTCTCTCCCACCAGAGTCGGAGTTTGCAGGAACAAGCAGAGACTGTGGGTGAGATACCTCTGATCTCCTGTTCTGGGGCAAGCAGAAGCTCCAGCTGCAGTGCTTTCGTCAGGACTGCGAAGCAGGCTGCCTCTCGGCACAGCCTCTGCATGGAGCAGCACCCATCCCATTCCTGAGGATGTTAGAAATCCTGTTGCACGCTTAAAGGGGTAGAGGTGTGGCATTTGATGCAGAGAGGACAACAGGCTGTCCCGACTCGAATCCATGCCAGTGTCCCATGTATGGCTTGCAAGGTGGTGGAACGGCCTCATTCCCCTCGGTGGGTTGCAGATGGGGGCAGGGGAAGGAGGACAACCATCAGGTGGAACGGAGCAGGGCTGGGCTCAGCATGGCATACATCAGCTCAAAATATTGTGCCCTGATACTTGGTACTGGGTATGCTTTCAGAATAGATACCTGCTACCATTACAGCTTCCTTTTGTCGTTTCATCCCTGGTGCATTCTAATTCTAGAGCCTTCATGTAACTGTTAATTAGCAGAAAAACATTTTGAGTACGTTTACGTACTTCCATTCTCTATATAAAAGACTGTGTTTCAGTTATCCTCCTTTTCACGCATGTCATTTGGTACTGTTTTAATTTTCAGCTACTCAGATTTTGATCTCTTGCTTTTAGGTAATTAAATGTGTAAACATGCTCTGTGTTTGGGAGTCACCTTTTAGCTACATACATAGAGAGACATTTGTGTCTATACATGCAGCACTCCCTAATTTAAAATCAGAAAGTGCTCTTTGTCCTTTTCTTTGACTCTGGCAGTGTTTCTCTGACCAAACAGAAAAGAATATGATTCTGTTTTCATGGAAGTTCAGGTTAGGATCAAACATTCCACACGCTTTGATAAATCTGCTCAGCCACTTTAAAAACGGCAACAGTCAAAAAGCACTTTATAGTTTTACTCTTCCTTTTTGTTCTCAGTTCTTTGAATTATCCTATTCCAAGTCTTGAAAATAACGTCACATTCGTTAGTAGCTTTGTCTTGTTCAATTTCCCCCCAGTATGCTCTTGTCTTGTTATTGCAGCCTAGACACAACCTATTAAGATGTTAAATTCACAAAGTACTTGAACTCTTTTTTCCTTCATCTTCTTTGAACTACTTGAGGTCTGTATTTAATTTTGAAGTCTAAAATGTGACCCTGGCACCATATCTTTCGCTCTTCCTTGCTCAATTCTCCACAGCTCTGAAAGGAGAATGAGACTTATGACAGATTACTCATACTATTTTTCTTTGTAGTTGCTGCAATTAAAAAGATCCTCCAAAAACTTTTTGAGGGTTTGGGGTGGGATTAAAATTCTCTGCTTGCTGGCCTAACATGATTACCTTCTCCAATCTCCTTCTCCCACTTCAAGTTTAATAGAGTTTTAGACTAACACACTATTTCTGTTTACTTTCATGTTTGGGCATAAGCATCTCAGAATTTATGAGCAGGGTCTGGGTTTAAAAAAAAAAATTATTAGTTAGGATTGGTCATTTAGTCATTTAATAAATTCATTACATTCTTCAAAGTAGGTTTACATGAAAGAAAATGAGGAAGGGAAGAATATTCTGCACAGGAGGTATTTACCTGGTTTTTAGATTTCTGCATGCCTGCATCTTTCTTTATCTTGGCATTTCCACCCACCCTGGGTGGAATGGCTTTTTGTATATGGCATCCACACAGCGTAACGTCATTAGATTACACATACGGCATATAGGTCTCATCCTGCAAATGCTGTTGTCGTGCTTCTTTGCTCACAACGCAGCATTATTTCAGGGAACTGTGCTGCATTCGGTATATTCACAAATCTGAACGAGACCTGAGAAGAGCAGCAAACTGCTTAGATTGCTGGAGGGAATAATAAAAGGGTTAAATGAGTATGGCTTGGCTAAATAGCAGTTCAAGGAGTGTTGCATCATGTCTTGGAAATGGAGAGAAGTTGGAACAAGAAAGAATCAGTTAAGACAGTACATGAAAGTATCAGGTAAAAGAAATCAGCCTACAAGAAAGCTCAGGGGGGGCCTTTTGCAAGGGCAGGTAGTGACAGGACAAGGGGTAACTGGTTTAAATTGAAAGCGGGGAGGTTTAGATTAGATATCAAGAAAAAACTCTTCACGGGGAGGGTGGTGAGGCACTGGAACAGGTTGCCCAGAGAAGCTGGGGATGCCCCATCCCTGGAAGTGTTCAAGGCCAGGCTGGATGAGGCTTTGAGCAACCTGGTCTAGTGGAAGGTGTCCCTGCCCATAACAGGGGGGTTGGAACTAGATGGTCTTTAAAGTCCCTTCCAACCCAAAACATTCTAAGATTCTATGAAAAGCAGCAGCAGCAGATTAGTTTCATCTATTTAACCCTCAGTTTAATAAATTTATGCCAGCAGCTTTCCTTTGCATCCCAACATATGGTGGAAAAAAATCTTTAGAAAATTTAAAGGAAGAGAAAAAGCCCAAGGATCCTTTAGGGGTAGGGACCAGAAGAAAGTATGACAATGGACTCTCAGTCTGTTGGGTGTTAATTTGGGGGGGAATCTCCTAGTCTCCCCGTAAGGAGTAGTTTGCATGGCTGCTGCTTCTTTGGATGGTTTATACTACTCCCCCCTTTCTCCTGTCAACACATCCTTTAGGACCTTTATTATTACTGGTGATGTCTCCATGCAGTTGCCTCCAGGAGAGAGGGTGAGGTGTCAGGTGAAGCATATGTAATTCAAAATTCTGCTACATTGCAATTTGTCATGTCTGTGCAGAAAAAAAAGAGCATGACCCATGCTGTGTGCATGCCTCCCTGTACTCCCGTCATGTTAATCCATATTTCTGTATCAATTGTCATGCTGATAGTCTGGGCAATGTTAGTTGTAAGCCAAAATCCAGGCAGAGCTGCGAGAGGAGTAGGGAGTAATGGGTGAAATTATGACTCCATGGAAATCAGTAGGAGGTTGCTAGCCAGTGTGACCAGAATTTGCCTCAGAGATAGTGGCATGTTAGTAGAGTTATCTTCTTGTAAGCTGGCTCTTCTGTATTTCATAATTTGAGCCATTAGAGATTTTACTCTTCTAAAAGAATTCTTTATTTTCCCCCCAGATATTTACTCAACAGTTCTTCACCAAGATGCCCTGTTAGATTCTGGTTAGCTCAAGTAAAAAAATATTTATATTACCATGTCTCCGTTTAAATAGGCCCTACTGTCCTTGAAATGTCAAATATAATATGACATGTCAATTACTGTATGTCAAGCACATGATGTATTTTCAGCCCCTGTTGATTTAGATGGGTTTTGACGTGTGCTTGACGTGTTCTAATGGTGCTTCTTCAGTTCAGTGAATGTCTTGAAAACATCATCGAATGGCACATAAATCACAGCACCACCTTTTCCAGGGACGTTTGCCAGAACATGAAGTAGCGGCTTCGTGTTCCTGCAAACTTTGGGTCAATAATGGCTCTCTTGTCCCAGAGCTGAGAGCTTGCAGTTTCTGTCAGGTTTGCCAGCAGGGCAGAAGCAGCCTGATGGCAAACCTGTTTTTCCTGAAGATTTTTTTTAATCATTACTTTACAAAAAGGAAACCTAACATTTTCTTGTGAGATCTTTTATAAATCTCATACCGGTATTTGGTTCACATTGTGTCTGGCCATGTTTGTGTGATTCAAAATTATACAGTAGGACTGTAAGCCTGATCACCATATAACATTAGTAAGGATTTTTTCCTAATTATATTCACCTAAAATAGATACATATATATATATAAAGAATGAAAACACTCTCTCTAGATGTTATTGCAAACAGTAAGTAGCATTTACTTGACTGCTAGCAGAGTGAGAAATGAGGCGAGATTATTTTTTGATCTTCATACTATATACTTTTGAAATTTGTTAGTTCTGTTTAGTACTAGCATACTAGCACTCTGTGGGTGGAGTTGGAGCCCCCTTGCTGCTGTGTTCATACAGGCGTGCAAGTGTCCTCTTCCCAAAAAGATGGTACATCTGAGATGGTGGGAAGAAGAGGGAGAGAAGGAGAAAGGGTAGTATCCCCATACTTTTCAAATCAGGAACTAAACCACAAAAAGAATAAGGGACAGGACTAAGGATACCCTGGAAATCAGTTGCAGCACTCTGAAGCCCCAAGCCATGTTATCCTCCTTTCCTGATCTTCACTACGGTTTGAACGTTACACATTGCTTTAATGAGAAGCTGTACATTTAATGTAGTTATACTTTCAAACGGCATTGTTGAGTAAGACGGGCTCTAAAGTCATGTGAGACTTCATAACAGTGTCATCCTTCAAAATGGGTTTTAAATCCAGTGCTTTCATGTGGGTAGAGTTTGGTTTCAGCCTCTCAGAAAACAAAGCTCACCCAGGGCACGTGTATGTAAACTACGTCTCTGCTCTTTGAACTCCAGAGACTGAAATGAAAGCAGCTTGTCACAAAAATAGATGAATATGGGTCCATTTTTTGTTATTGCTCAATTTTTTGTGACACAAATGAGATAGTAGGATTTAGCATGCCAGTGTTAAGTGGAGAGCAGTGCAGTACTCACTACTGCTCTGGCTGATACTCTGCAATCTTACATACTGCCTGCCTTCCTGCCTTGCCTTTTGAAGAAGAGGTTTGTCAGACTCTTAGTATGAAAAGACATGAGAGGTCCGACTGCCAAGCCACCAACTGCTGAAAAGGTTAAAGATGTTTTGAAAACGACTGTAATTTACCGAACACAAAACACATTGAAATTCTGACATCTCATTTTTGTAGGAAAGACCATAGCAAAGCAAGAAATAAGTGACCAGTGAGCGCAGCCTTTTAACACTAGCTCGAATACGATGGCAGAAGTGCTACAGCTTTATTCTGTGCCTGCTGCGGGGCGAGCGATGGGATGGGTATCCCTGTCCACGTGCTCCACCTGCGTGGCAGGAGAGAGACTTTGCCATGCCACAGGATGCTTCTACATCCCTTTTAATTAACATTTTTATTATTAAAAATTCCATGATAGCAGTATTCAGGATTTTCTGCCTCCATTTGTGACAAGCTGGGTTGTATTTGCGTGGCCAAATGTGGGACTTAAATGAGAAATGGGTTTTGTGGCTGCTGTTACAGCTGGGATGAAACTCAGAACGGACCTCCAGTTATCTGGGAAGAGGGGAAAGAGGTGAACATGGAAATGGGAGTTTTCAAAGAGGATTCCGGGGTGTAATTATAGTGAATGGCTTCCCTACAGCAATATTTCTGGGGGGAAAAAAATGGCTGTGGGTGCATCAAGTTGTGTTTTGCATGTCCAACTTGTGGTCCAGTGTCAGACTCAGTGCTGACAGTTTTCCTTCCTCCGGCCTTCCCGTACAGGATAAAGGAATACAAGATGGGCAAAGCAGGGAACTGAGGCGGGAGGGAAGAACCCTGCTCTCTCTTACCCTGCCGTATTGTGTTTCCTCACCTCTGTGTTTCCTCCGTGCCATGAGGTGCCTCGAGCAACCTCCCGCGCCTCCCAGGCAGTGTTGGAAGGGACACCCCCCCATCGTGACAGACAGTTCCGTGGGGCATGGGACCCCATTTTCAGGGTGAGATGTCTAGCTTGTGTTACCCAGGCAAGTTGTTTGCGACGGTCGTGGTTGTCCCCTCTGCCCTGGTGCCGAATGCCGCTCCGATTTCTGCTCCCCACCTGCCTAACGCTTATTTACTGTAGTTACAGCGATACCGTTCTGTGGTGCTGAGAGTTTTGGATTTGGATTTGGGGTTTTTTCTGTGCCTCTTCCAAATGAACAATTGTGACAGCAAAATGCTTTGATAATTATCCCTTTTTACTGCAGGCGAAGGCTCCAAATGTTTTAGGAAATTATGGGTTTTTTTGATCTTTAAAGTTCTGGTATGTTCCATCCCATTTAACAAAACAAAACAAAACAACATATGTGCAAGGTTGAGTTTTGCTAGATTTTAACAGACTCTGATTTCTCCAGCAAAAGCTGAGTGTAAGCACGCCGGTTGTTCTTGATTACTATATTGGCAGTACTAGTTGGCGCTTTATTTGGTGACTGATACTGTTTGTTAAGATCTCTGATAGCAAACAAGCAGAGATTTTAGTAGATGAGGGAGGGGAACGTATCCAGGAGTAGGAGTGGGAAATTTTAAATTACTTTTTTTTTTTTCCAAAAAAAGAAATTCAAAAGTACAGCTAAAGAAGTCCTGATGTGGATTTAAGGTGGTGAAGACTTGGGAGTCTGGTGCTTTCAGGGAAGCAATAGAAATTCCAAAGGCGAATGAAGTGGATCCTGGGTCAGCACAACCGGCTTTGGGCTAATACATGCAGGAAACCTGTGGCAAAGCCAGGGACCCGCTGGGTCCTAGACGGTTGCTCTTAAGACACTTGAAATTCAGAGCATTCTCTTCTGGATCTGTTGACCTACCTTTGGGATTTAAAAACTACGCCTTGCAGAGCACTAATGAGCAACATGCATAAATTAGTGAGGTGAATGGAGTGGCCCCTTATTACCATCCCTTGATTCTCAGCAAGTCAGGAGGGATGGGCCAGCTTCAGAGAGAGCAGCCAGACTGTTCCGCTTGGCTTCTTTGCAAGGTTTCCTTTGTAACGTGAGCATGCCTCCCGATGTGAAAATAAATTATAGCGATGGTAGTGTGAGAAATAAATATGGCAAGTAAGGACAAGGCCATAGAAACATTCTTTAGCACTAAATAGGACAAGGAGTATCATGAGGATGAAGAAGGTCCAATAAACATTTCTAAGGCATCTGCAAGAAATCCTGCTGGTGACTGGGTGATGTTTCTGCAGGGATGGAAACCAAGTTCCGTGCCTCCTCCTGGAGACATTTTTGAATCAAAGGGAAAAGTGTGCTAATCTGAAAATGGTTGCTGTTTAACCCCCTGTGGAAAAGTGTTCATTTAATGACACAGTATGACTGTGCATTTCTTCTGTTGGGCAGCACAATGTTTGTTTCTCTAAATAATTCTTATGGGATGAAGCTAAATAAAATTTATTTCATAAAGCCTGCAAACATGCAGCTTTGCCTGTTGCTAATCTTTAGGGAAAGGCTGGGTCAAAAATCTGGCAGTTGCAAAGCTTGTTCAGCTTCAAATGGTGTTTATCCATTTCTGAACAAAACATTCAAGGTCTGTTGGAAATATTCAAGGTCCAGGTTTAAATTGAAAGTGGGGAGGTTTAGATTAGATATCAGGAAGAAGTTCTTCCGGGACAGAGTGGTGAGGCACTGGAACAGGTTGCCCAGAGAAGCTGTGGATGCCCCATCCCTGGAAGTGTTCAAGGCCAGGCTGGAGGAGGCTTTGAGCAACCTGGTCTAGTGGAAGGTGTCCCTGCCCATGGCAGGGGGGTTGGAACTAGATGGTCTTTAAGGTCCCTTCCAACCCAAACCATTGGATGATTCTAGGATAGTTGAAAACTTGATATCACAACGGGGGAACTACGCCATGTAGCCAGTTTCTTATCAGGAGAATGCATTGTGTTACATTTAGAAAAAACCTGATGAGGCAACTTAATTTAAATCTTACCCCATTTAAATCCTCGCATGAGAACTTTCCTATAAATTGACATACCAAGTGATAGTTAATGTAACCAGCCGAGCCCTCAGTCTGATATTGCCTTAGCATGTCTGGAACACGCAGAGGGTGAAATCTTGACACTTTATTTTGACCACAAAAAGTCCTCAGGATTGTGTTCATGCCTTTCTAAAGAAGAATATTGCCATCCTAAAGGCATCTGTAGTTTTTCCTGGCCGGGGAATAGCCACACTGAGGGCCATCTAATTGTTTACATGGAGGAGCATGAGAGCAAGCCCACGCAGCCACCTCGGCCCAGTCAAGCCCAGAGACGTGGAGCTGCTTGGCCACCAGCCTAATCAATGCTCTTGAGAAAGTATTATGGGCTATTTATTGTGAAGAATAGAGACTTTGTACTCTGAGTGCAAATGGAACAATTCCTAATGTGAGAAACATCTGTTAAAGATGTATTTCCTTAGATTTCTTAGTACAGAATGCACCTTATGGCTACATGCAGTCTGCCTAGAGAAGAAATGTAGCTCTTAATCAAGTTTTGCCCTGCGCATGAGCACTTGAGATCGTAAATGTAGTGTTATAAGTGTTAAGGGGACCAATTAATGAAAACTGCAATACACGGGTTCCTCTTCCTGTTGGGAGCGTGTATGTCTGACTATACTGAAGGCAGTGGCAGTTTTGCCGGGGCCCGCATCCAAGGTGGATATCTTTCTGACTGCTGAACTGGTGTAATGCTAAACAAGAAATTGTTGTAATTTGCCTTTTTAATAGGTGTGAGAAGTAGGTAAGTACTCTGTTGCCTAATTGATTACAAGTGGAATGACTCTACCTATCTGCAGTTACTCAGAGTGCAGACTAAGTATTCACTGGGTGGAAATAAGGTTGATTTCAGTGATGGAGGGAAGAAAAGGAATGGTTGTCCACATGGTGCAACCAGTCTGTGCAAGGCCAAGTAGAAAGATATGTAACTCTTCCAGCTCGTAGGTGGTAGTCATGGGTTCCTCATTCTCAGAAATTATATGGCCAAGTGATTTCTGCAACTTTCAGGGTCATCTTCTATCCCAGCATGCAGATGAAGCCACTAGAGATCTTTCAGATAATAGCAAATGTGGTGAAACTGCAATTACATAAATTTCTGGCTGTGTAAATCTCTTAGTGACAAAACCTGGCCCTGTTACTTTCTGGAGAGGCAGTTCCCAGCTTGGGGTGGGGATGGTGGTGGCAGCAAGTCTGGGGGAAGAGGGGAGGAAAATAAGCGTCAAGAAGAGAAAAGAAATAGCAGTCCCTGGGAAAGGAGGCTGAGGAGCTGGACCTGGTGAATCCCAGAAAATTGCTTGGCTTTCAGGTGAGACTGTGTTATAATAGGTGTGGAAAAACGCAGATGCAAGGAGAGGTAGTGGGGTTAATTCAGATTACAGTAGTGTATTAGTACCCCATTCATGGGTTTGGACCTCAATGTACTTATTTTGCTTTGCGAACACAAAACAGCAAATAAGGTGTAGGAAGGCTCTTGTAGTCTAAATAAAGAGATACTTCATCAGCGTGCATGACTGTAATGCCAGGTACAAGTTAGCAAGTGCACACTTCAACCGAGTCAGCTATTTAGTAGTTACAAAAATCTGCTTGGTGACAGAGAGTATGACAGATGACCACCCATAATTGCATTATACACAGGTACCCAGGGTGATCAAATACTTCACTTACCAATAGTAAGCCTTCTGAACAGGAAGGAAGAAAAGGTCATTCACATGAGCTTCAGTCCCAGTGGACGCAATATCCTCATTTAATGTCACTGACCTGGCAAGACGTTACGGGACGATTTTGTCAGCTCAGGATACACGAGAGAGAATTTTTAATCACGACCGTGGTGATCAGTTCCACATTGGTTAGTCTGACCAACAAGAAGAGGTGGATGCAGAGGCGAGAGTCAACATTGTACGGACGTTGGGACTGGCTGCTGTGATGCACCGGGGTGAGAAATCAGAGATAGGAGAGGAAAGGGAGATCTGGAGAGCAAGGTACAACGTGCAGGGAGTCCTGCACTAGAAAGTGGAGCGTCTGCCCTGTTTCTACGAGTAACCGGAACAAAGGTGAAAGGCACAAATACGTACGTACGCATCTAATTTCCATGCTGGAAATGTCAGCTCAGACCATGACTCCAAGAGAGTCGTCTTTATTTCCTTTTTTAAATATCCTCTGCTAAGAACAGCAGTATTGTCATAGCTTGTTTGCCTATGTGTTGCCAGAAAAGCATGAAGGAAAAGTATGAATCAGAAAGGTAAAAAGCAGGGCCCTGTGCTCGCAAAGCTGAGTTGGAGGTGCTCAGTTTTCTGCTCTGTTTAGAAGAGGACAAAAAAGAAAGAGCAGACTTGGCACTGACGAGGCCTCCGTCTGGAAGGCGTGTTAGGACGGCTGGTGCGTTAGAGATCCTATGAATGATGACTGCTCTTCTGCCAGATCTGAGCAGAGGGGACAAAATAAGGGGCTCTTTCTCTGCCAGACCAGGTTCAGCTCCCAGGCTTGAACTACCGTGCATCAAACACATTTGGCATACAGGATTTCAGGAACTATTCCTGCTTTTAGGAAGACATACAGTGCTTTGTCTTTAGATCCTGAAGGGATCTGAAGGTACCTGAAGGGGCCTACAAGGAAGCTGGGGGGGACTTTTTACAGGGACTTGTAGTGACAGGACAAGGGGTAACGGGTTTAAATTGAAAGCGGGGAGGGTTAGAGTGGATATCAGGAAGAAATTCTTCCCGGAGAGGGGGGTGAAGCACTGGAACAGGTTGGCCAGAGAAGCTGTGGATGGCCCATCCCTGGAAGTGTTCAAGGCCAGGCTGGATGAGTCTTTGAGCAACCTGGTCTAGTGGAAGGTGTCCCTGCCCATGGCAGGGCGGTTGGAACTGGATGATCTTTAAGGTCCCTTCCAACGCAAACCATTCTGTGATTCAATGATCCAAAGAACAGACTTTCTCTCATGCACCTTACTGCATCTGCAAGTCTATGGTGAAGATGTGTTTTCCCCACTGCTTGAGGTTTCCTTATTTTCGTGGTTCAGCTCGGAAGAACATTGGGCTGAAGCAAAGTAAGATAGTTCTTCTTTAAAAAAAGATAGAAATTCAGGCTTGTGTTTGCTCATGGTCAGTCAGTTATCTTTCATTATAGTGTGTAGATATATGTGTTTATAAATATAAACATCCATGTAAGAACTACGTAGGAAAAGCAAGCATTCATTAGAAACTCCCTTTAGAACGTGAGTGTGGCTGAACACTGGAACATACCGCCCAGAGAGATGCGGGGTTTATTTTCTATCTTTGAACATATTCAGACTTCAACAGGACAAGGCCCTGAGCAATCTGATCTAGCTCTGAAGTTAACTCTGCTGAGCAGAAACTTGATAGGTCCCTTCCCAGCTGAGTTTTTCTATTACTCTTT
This sequence comes from Eurypyga helias, assembly GCF_000690775.1. Taxonomy (NCBI): domain Eukaryota; kingdom Metazoa; phylum Chordata; class Aves; order Eurypygiformes; family Eurypygidae; genus Eurypyga; species Eurypyga helias. The sequence goes on from NW_010253515.1 coordinate 23,181, forward strand.
ATTCAGCGGCAGTGCGGCATCTTACAAAAAGAAGTGTTAATGTGGGCTTCAGCATCCAGAGCAGTCTTGGCACCGTGTTTGGGCATCCTGAGATCTGGAATCGACAGTGATGCAGATGTGCATCTTCTCTGTGTTGCACGCATTAGAAAAACGTATCTCCTAAATGAATTTAAATAACTGCTCTTGTTTGTCACCTCTAAATCTATGGCAAGATCTAAGGACAAGTGTCTCACCTAATGTGAGCCCATCTATCCATACCAAGACGGAGAGCAATGAAGCAGAATTATGTTTAAAATTACTGAAAGTATTTTGTCTGTATGTAAAACATCATAGCCTTACTGTCAAACGTTCCTAAAACTGTCACAGATAGAATCAAGCTCTGTCTGTCCTGTCATGCCCGGAGAAGTGTGAAACTCGTCTGTGTTAAGCAACAGCCCAGTAATTCGGTCAGGGCATCACTGGTCTGGGAGCGGTTGTTGCCCATGCTCGGCTACAGCTGGATGCAGGAGTAAGTTTGTCTCTGCTTAGAGGCTGGCCCACGTTCTGCTTCTTGGAGCAGGATCTGCAGGTGGTGCAGGTTGTCATACAGCAGTGAACTTTCCCAAAATCAGGAGTAAACATTTTAATTATGGTGGCAATGCTTATGTGTAAGACAGTTAACTTAATTATTTTGCTTTTTTTATGCAATAACCCTCTAGGGTAAAATTCTCTTGGTTAATGATCAAGGTAAAATAAATGGAAAGTTCTGGTTTGGGTTTTTTTATAGTGACATTTCAGAGTTCCTCATAGGCGTGATTTATAGGCTTAGTCTATCAGAAGTGTGCTTTGCAGTCCCAGTCCTTCAGTCATCAGATCTGGGGGACATGCTGGAGCGTGTCATAGACAGCTTCCTTTCCTTGGAAACCCAGCACGGAAGAACAGCATGAAAGAGGAGAACCTGGTGAGTACTCGGGCCTCAGCCCAGTGTAGAGCTGGGATACACCCCAGGAGAGCACTAGCCTAGGAGCTGGATGGCACTCCCGGATCCCACCGCACGAGCACAGCTCAGGAGGGTCAGGGATGTGTCTCATTCTCGTGTCTCAGCTTGATATAGCTGATAACGGAGGTGATGGATAATTTTGGTAAGGTGTACCGTGGCTGACATCAGTGCTTTTCCTAAGACACCCCAAAGCTCTTTCTCTCGGCCAGAAGTTTGTTTCATGTAGAGTTGTGCTTTCGGTTCTGCTACCACCGGAGAGATGTTGTAGTGGACTCGGTATTGCAAGGCAGCTCAGCAGTTCAAGTAACTGTAGCTGGTCTCAGCGGGCATAAATGCTGCAGATAAAGTCATGGACAGAAATGTGTAGGGTATTTGTTTGCTGACCTCCCGGCATAGGGACGTAAGGGCATGGGAATGGCCATACGGAACCGAGGGTCCTCTTGCCCGGGGCTCTGCCACTGGCAGCAGGCAGAAGCGGACACCTAGGAGAGAGCGTAACAGGGCAAACTTACTGTGCTCCTGCTCCTGTCTGCTCCCGGCACGATTTCCTACCGACTTCAGCTCAGGCACTTTCTGAACCAAATGTATTCAAATCGCCTGTTATCTGTGTCTTGTTTACCCATGTGATTTTCGTATTTAATATGTGTACTGTTTGTGTATGCTGCCAAATTCCTCCTTTCTTTCATGACAAAAAGTGTAATTTCTAGTATAACATCACCTTAAAGTACACTGATTGAAGTAACTACTGCTAATAAAAGAGTAGTACATATTTTCCTTTTATGATTGCCTTGAGGACTGCTTGATATGTTTTAATGTCTAGCATTCCTAAGGCAGATGTTTGCCTTTCATGAAACATTAATTAGAATCTAAGAATCAAAGAGGAGAAGAAAAACACGTATGTATATATGCATGTGCATCTGTTTGTCTGTGAAGGGAAGACGGTAGAAACTTTGGATTTATAAAAAGGCAGTAAGTAAGTATTTGAGGGGAGGACTTTATCAGGAGATTACACTGATCTTTATTAAGCATATTAAAGCAACAAAACTACTCTGGTTTTATATAGTACGATTTTGGCATCTTGCTGCTGTAGTAGGGGGAGTTGTAAACTGTAACAAAATATAATCTTATCTTATTTCTTCACAGTTTAATATGTTGTGTTTATAAGGATACTTTCACCAGTATCCTGAGTGGGAAGGTAACATTACACGAGCTATCAGAAAAGAAAATTACATTCTGTGAAAAGCCTACTACAAAAGAGAGCTGGAAACCGGGAAACGCGGTTCAACTCCTCTTTTCAGAAACACAGGGAGTACCCATATCTTGCCTGTTAACGTTTGAAACTTGAAGGTCTGAACAGACAGAGGAGGCTTTATCTTAAGTGAGATTAGGTCCCTGAAGGAGCGGCGTGCCGCTGTGCACGTGGTCACTGGGCTCGGAAGCATGCCAGAGGAGCCAAGCCGCGGCGCTGGGACCGTGGTCCTCCCTACTTCCGCTCTGGGTAGGGAGCTGCTCTGGGAGCCCTGAGCTCTGGCCCTTTGGGTCACCCGAAGGAGGACCCGCAGCTGCCGTGGGTATGCGGGAGCGCGCTGCTGGACGTGCTCCGGGTGGAACCAGCACACTGTCCCACCGCTGCGCCCGAAGGCCAAGATTTTCAAAACTCACGCGGAAAGCTCAACTTCACGCCCACAGTTAGTCACAGAACGGGTTTCTGTAAATGCTAAGCGGCCAAAACCCACGATGTTTCTGCAGCCTAGGTTCTCTTTGAATGCCAAGTGAATGCTAGAGATTTTCCAAGGATTTTCTTCCACTGCTCATTACCACCTGAATGCAGCCGTGTTATATTCTAGTTTCCTTCTTTGTTTTCATTTGCCTGCACTTCGAGTTACTATGGCTGAAAGGTTGGCCCAGAAGCTTTGCAGGTCTTGCGCAGTAATGATTCACATTGCTAAATTTATACACTATTTGTGTATTTGAATATTGTATATTTATATCTTTTTTTTCCCTTTAAAAATAGAGAAAAACTGTAAATATCTGGATGTCTAAAATTGGCCTAAGGGTGAGATATGAATGATTGCCTGTTAGTTCCATCCCCTATTGCCAAGGCATGTTGTCACCTCCAAAGTATCTCCCAACTTCTGTTTTCAGCCTATCTATTTCTGCATTGATCTTTGTGTGTATTATTTCTGCATACACAACAACCACATGAAGCAGCTGTGTTGTAGAGTGAAAGGTGGATTTTCCCATTCTTCCTTGTTGACTGCTTATGTGCATGTTCTCAGTTCCTTCATACAAATTCTGAATTTCCATGGAAGTTGAGGCATTGGTGGTAATCACAGCTAGTTGCCCCTGAAAGGGGTAATGACACTCCCCTAACCCTTGGCCACAAGTTCCCATCCTCTCCCATGCATCAGTGCAGGTTCTTGGCAGACTCCACTATTGAGGGAATTAGACCAGCAAAAGCAAGCAAGCTGCTCAGGTTTTTTTTTCTTGCAGAATTGACTTTCCATCATTGTGGCTCCCTGAACTGGCTCACTGCAGGATCAGACAAGTGCCAGTGCCAACAAAAGGGAAAACAACTGGAGCAGGACTGCCCTTGTACGCCAGCTTAGCCAAATCACATCCTTCAGCAGCTCAGACCCTGGCTAACACCAGAGGACCACAGCTTGCATTATGCCCACCGTGTGTGGGGCATGCTCTGGCCTGCCGAGCCCCTCACCTGCACTTAGCACATGCCACACGGTGCTGAGCCCAGTCTGGTTCTGCTTCTCATGGTAGCTGGAGTGGAGGGGATGCAGCTGATACGTGCCTGGGTCTCACCCCAAAGTGAAGTTAGCATCTGTTTTTAGCAGCCATGGACTGTTGTTAAGGTGTAGCCATAAGTCTGTTGTTCAACTGCAGTGCCAGCGAGGGAGGAAGGTAATACAGTCTGAACGCTGTAGAGGAGACATGTATGATAAGGTGTGGGGGGAGACTTTGGGCACAAGCTGATCTCCACCCGTTGGCCCTGCGTCAGTGTGTTTTCCATGAGGTCTTTTTCGAGGCAGGCAGGAAACAGCCAAAGAGCCTGAGCTCGTAGTGGAGCGGCCAAGGAAGGGTAGAGGTGGCAATCCAGAGGAAGAAAACCGGACACTGGGACGGTGTTTGGCAAAGAGCAAAGCGTCGGCTGGCTGCACATCACTGGCTCTGTGCTGGCTCTGTCAGCCAGCCCTTGCCCGGCTGGCTGGGACTCGTTCTTTGGTGGCCAAAGGTAACGCTGTGTGTTTGTGGGGGGTGCGAGCCCCTGAGCAGGCTGCTTGCGGGGAGCAGCCAGCGTGTCGCGACCTGTCACCGCGTGGCGTGTTGGTGGTGTGTGGCAGCAGTGAATGCAGCTCAGGCTTTAATGAATGTACCGTGCTCCCTGGGCAGCTCGGCTCTGCGGATAGCTCAGAAAACGCCAGGCTGGCGTAGAAAGACTGCGTTACTGCATATCACTGCATACTGCCTTTCACAGCCTCTATGTAGAATGGAGGGGAAACACCCAGGAGGTCATGGACAGAATCTGTAGATAAGAAAAATAACCCTGCATTACCCAGGTTGTTAGTATCCCTGTATCACGGAGCAACTTATTAACGGAGCAGGTACAGCAGAACTTTATGGCCATCTGCTGGCGAAGCCCCAGGGTTTGTTTTACTTTGCAGTCGTTTTGTGCATCAGAGACAAGCACTTGGCTATGTGCAAGTTGCGGAGATGCATGTTTTCGCTTCTAGCTGGAAATAACCCACCCTGTATGCTCACCTTGATTTCATCCATTGCAGCCTATGAGCAGTACTGACTGCAGGTGTTGCAGCTGCTTATGGGGGCCATCAGGCGAAGCCCCAGGGTTTGTTTTACTTTGCAGTCGTTTTGTGCATCAGAGACAAGCACTTGGCTATGTGCAAGTTGCGGAGATGCATGTTTTCGCTTCTAGCTGGAAATAACCCACCCTGTATGCTCACCTTGATTTCATCCATTGCAGCCTATGAGCAGTACTGACTGCAGGTGTTGCAGCTGCTTATGGGGGCCATCAGCAGTCTCCCAGGATTTCTGTTAATGTTATAGTTTCGGCACTACTACACTAATTACGCTGGAAATAAAACTGCAAATAAATAAATCATAGAATCACAGAATGGTTTGGGTTGGAAGGGACCTTAAAGATCACCTAGTTCCAACCCCACTGCCATGAGCAGGGACAAACCTTTTACATTTATAGCAAGTATTTGTTTTCATCAGACAAATGTAAGTAACATTAAGTAACTATATCATCAGTATGCCACAAACGTTCAGCACATATTCTTCTCCGTGAAGGGTGGTGAAGCACCCTTCTTCCTGATATCCAATGTATCCTGATATATTCTTCCTGATACCCAATCTAAACCTCCCCACTTTCAATTTAAACCCATTACCCCTTGTCCTGTCACTGCCTACCCTTGTAAAAAGCTTCCCCCCAGCTTCCTTGTAGGCCCCTTCAGGTACTGGAAGGCTGCAGTAAGGTCTCCCGGGAGCCTTGTGGTGAAGCACCCTTCTTCCTGATATCCAATGTATCCTGATATATTCTTCCTGATACCCAATCTAAACCTCCCCACTTTCAATTTAAACCCATTACCCCTTGTCCTGTCACTGCCTACCCTTGTAAAAAGCTTCCCCCCAGCTTCCTTGTAGGCCCCTTCAGGTACTGGAAGGCTGCAGTAAGGTCTCCCGGGAGCCTTCTCTTCTCCAGGCTGAACAAGCCCAACTCTCTCAGCCTGTCCCCATAGCAGAGGGGCTCCAGCCCTCTGAGCATCTTCATGGCCTCCTCTGGACTCATTCCAATCCATCTACATCCTTCTTATGTTGAGGGCTCCACAGCTGGATGCAGCACTCCAGGTGGGGTCTCACCAGAGCAGAGTAGAGGGGCAGAATCCCCTCCCTCGACCTGCTGGCCACACTTCTGATACAGCCCAGGATACAGTTGGCTTTCTGGGCTGCCAGCACACACTGCCGGCTCATGTCCAGCTTTTCATCCACCAGTACCCCCAAGTCCTTCTCCTCAGGGCTGCTCTCTATCCATTCTTCACCCAGCCTGTACTTGTGCTTGGGATTGCCCCGACCCAGGTGCAGGACCTTGCACTTGGCTTTGTTGAACTCCATGAGGTTGGCAGTCAAGCTGATGGGTCAGAACCCCGTTTTCTTTGTTAATTTATCTTTTGTTGTATCAGCAGTAATTTGATACATCCTGCAGTTTGCCTGGGCTGTTGTGGATGGTGTCAGACCTATAGCTAAACCTCACCTTGAACCTTAAAGGCTGCAGGAGAACTGGCATCTCCTCCTCAGGGCACCCTGGCAGCTCTCAGGGGCTGACACGTTTCCAGGTCTTCACTCTGGGCAGTCTGTGGGGGACACTTATGGTCAAGAGAAGCTGCTAAAATACGGTGTTTTGTTTGGGTTTTCTTTAATTTATTTTACATGATGTTAAAACAGATTGTCAACAAAAAGAAAAAAAAAAAGCCCTCAGTAAAAAAATAAATACCTGTGAGTTCCCTCTCATGTCCATTCTCACAGCCCCTGTCCACCATGGAGCCTTCAGACAGTAGTTTCTGAAGCCCTGAGCTGTCCAAAGCCAACTGACAGAACCCCCAATGGCCTTTAAAAGGCACAAAACATGGTTTTGAGGACTTTCTTGTGTCTCTCAGTGTGGTTGATGAGGGTATTTTGTAGAAATTGCCTGAGAAAGAGGAGGGTGTCCCTTTGCTGTGGCACGGCCAAGAGAAAGAACATCAGCAAACTGACAGTTTTTGTGTGAGAGGGTAGACTCAGGAAGCTCAAAAAAAACACCTTGTGCTCTTTTTAGGGCTTCCTGTGGTGTCGCTATTTAAAAACATCACTCAGCTTTTTTAAGGCTAAAACAAGGCAGGCGTTATCAGTAGCATGTAGCTCCTTTTCCACTGGCGAGCGTGTCTGCGCTGTGGGGTACAGTGGTGCCACGGGGCACGGGGAGGCATGCTCACACTGGCCCCCTGAGTCCCTTTTGCTGGCTAGTCGGGCCCCCAGCCTGCACCACTGGGAAGGGTTGGCATGGGGTTACATTTGCAGGTTCCGGCTGACGGCATCTTTCCTCCTTGGTGTGCCGAGCAAGCGGTGGCTGTGAAGCTCGCGGGGGACAGTGGCAATGCACGGCACCTTCAGCGTCTCATTCGGTTATTTTCCCTGGTGTGGAATAAGCAGGATGCTTCTCCTTTTAGAAAGAGGGAGCAATCTTTTAAGAAGCAGCAGCATTGGTTGTGTGCCACCTTTGCGGCACTGCTTTATGCCACCACCTCCTGTATAAATACCCAGGAAAGCACAGAGCAGTTCCCAGCAATGAGGTCACCTTCTTGTACGTGACAAATAGCTTTTTACGAGGTGCTGACTCTGCTCAAGGTTCGTTTTGTCTCGGGGCTGGGAATTGCAGCAGCATTATAAGCTTGATCCTTCTCCCATTTAAACGAGCTGTACTATCCAAGATCTGAACGCCCTTATTACAAAATAGGCTTTTAAGGCAGTTTGTAAATCACATGCAGCAAAAACGATGTACAAATATTTATTTTTAAGGATAAAGATTTTCTGGTCTTGAGCACTGGATTTTGTGTGTTGGGTACTGAGCTTTAAGATTTGATTTACATACTTGCTTTTTATTTTAGCTGGTGGGATGTTAAAAAAAAAACCAACCCTGGAGTAGCGACATCATTCTCAGTGAATCATCTAACCCAAGACTTTTATTTGCCCTGAGATGCAGATGCTTAAATACAATTTCTGAGCCATTTCTGTGACAGTTAAACATATCTGTATTCCTGTCACATAGTTAAAGTGCTGATGTGTCTTACTCTCTTGGGGACTACCTTTTGCTAGTTAATGTTGATGTTATGGCCCTCTGTCCATTTCTCCCTCCCGTTACAGAAATTCCCTGCACGCGCATTTACACACATCATATTATAGGCAAGAATAATTAAGCTGGAAAATCTCTTTGCCTGAAGGTGAAATATGAATATATATCAAGTGTTAAGAGAAAAAGAGGGCTATCAGAGAGTACTTTTAAATAGTGCTTTAAATTAGGGCTGTATGGTAAAAACATTTAAACAAAATGAAAGATGCATAATTTGAAATACCACGAATTCAAGGCTGAAAGGTTTGTAATGCAGCGAATTAGACCAACAGTGAAATCACATGCTCGTGGTGCGCGATGCTTTGTGCAAAGCTTTAACCCAATATATATAGTCCTCAGCAAATTCTGGAAATCTGTAGAGGTGAAGGTTATGCCAGAACAGCTATAGCTGTAAGAGCGCTGGCTGTTGTAACGGGAGGGTGAAGATTGGTGTTGACACAGGAGCGTCTCAGCAGATGCATCAACATCAGTGCTTCTTTCAAATGCCTTTCTTGGTATCTTAGCTTCCCCAAAGGCTCCTGCTTACTTCTTTTTGTGAGCAGATTCAGTTTCTTTTCCTGTGATTCATTTTCATTTGACAGTCACAAATTCTTTCAGGAGAACTGGAGCCTTCAGAGTGTAAAGGAGCTGGCTGACAAATCTCTAGATCATTTACCCTCAGCAGGAATAAAGCCAGGAATGTTGGGGAAGCCCCAGAAACTTAATGAAGGCCAATGTTGCTCCAGTACTTAAAGTAGCTAAACAGGCTAGTATAACCGTAGGTGAACGTGACTGCTGCGCGGTGTAACAATAATGGGGTTGATGAGGTGATCAATTAGTAATGATTTATAGCTGGGTAATATAATTAATGGAAGTAGATGAGGGTTTAGACCTTTGCATACCAGCTTGATAATAGTTTATGACACAAGTTTGTCTAAATAAGGCAAGCGCGTTGTTGTAGCAGGCTTTTAACAAGTACTAGACTCGGTACATACTATATTTATAAAATAAAGCAGTGTGACTTCAGCATTATTTTTCTATTTGCTTAGAATTGGGATAACTGATAGGCCTTAGGATGTTGCTGTAAATGGAGTATCTTCTCCAAGCGTAGGCATTTCTGTGGGGACGGTTTGCTGGCCCCATGCTAATACACTTTTTTATTTATCAGTGGTCTGAAAGGAAATAAAATTCATTGACTTGCAGGTGACAGATCGAGAATTGTTAAATAAGTAAATGGAAAAATCGTTGCTGCAGGGTGATAAGGATCTCTTAGCAATCTGTAAGCAAGCAAACAACAGGTGTATGGCCAAACGCGAGGATCCATAGTTCAGATCTGGGTACTGGAAATGCTTTTTCATGAAAGGTTTCAGGATTTTAATCTATTCAAACTTGCCAAAGAGAAATTATGGAGGCTATATATAAAGTTGTTTAGAAAGCAGGGTTCAGTGAGCTTGGATCTGGACATTGTAAAATGGAAATAAAGCTCGGCTAAAGTCAGGCTACTTCATCATCAGAGCAGTATTTCAAGGATCGTGGCGTTTGCTCTGGCAATAAGCACTTCTGAATCAAGGCTTGAATTGTTTCGTCCTCCAAAATACACCCTAGTTCAAGCACAGATTGTTTCAGATGCGTGCTGTGGGCTACGTTGTGGAAAAGGAAATGTTTAATTAATTGTTAAGGTCACTTCTGGCGCAGTGATAGATTACAACTGATCTTTTGGGTCCCAGGACACATACCGTGCTCTTGCTTCATTTTTGCTTCTCTTCTGTTTTTTAGTTCAATTTCACCGTTCAGTATTGAGAGCACAAGGCGTCAGAGAAGGTCGGAGTCGCCAGACTCCAGGAAACGGCGCATCCATCGATGTGACTTTGAGGGATGCAACAAAGTATACACAAAAAGTTCCCACCTGAAGGCTCACCGGAGGACGCACACAGGTAAGACTTTCCGAGCACAGTGTACCACGGTTAAGACAGGAAAGGTTCCTTTCTCCCTAATTTAGGACTCATTATCCTACACCGAGAGCCAGAAGCCTGTGCCTAAATAACAGGGATGTCTGCGAGTTCATCGGCGTTCTGGTGCAGATCAGGGGTGTGCTTTTGAATTGAACTTCCCTGTCATCCCCACTTCACAGCACCAGAGCGGTCTCAGCACCAACCGGACTCCTTTCAGATGAAACTAAACAGAAGAGTGGCCTCCAGGGACATACCTACTGTGCTTCAGCGAAAAATGGGTGGTCATTGCTTGGGACCAACCAGAGCTAGTCTAAGGAAAACCTTCATGAAGAGCATATAGTGTGGACATGGATCATCAGCACCATCTTTTTTCACTCTACAGGCTCGCTCCTGTTGAGCTACTACTTGCTTTTACAGATTTAGCCATTGAGTGTTAGGTGCCACTAACCACCTTCAGTTCAATTCAGGTCTCAGTGGTTCTTTCTGGAGGCTTGCAGAGGCACCTACCACATACCACGGAGGGTATCTGCTTTATGAGAATAGGTCACGCTAGGTCGCTACAGCCGAGACGCAACAGACGTGCCTGGATGAGCTGGGTCCTATTCAGTGATGGTAACAGTTAATCAATACCTTGTGTCCTTATTAACTTTATGGGCTGTTTCTGGTCTGCATGACAGGCATGTACGGGTAGCTGAAGCAGTGATGTGTAATTGTTGTAATTTTATTGTGGATAAACTCAGGAGCAGCAATTAGAAGTCATCAAGAACAATTTAAACGGGGATCAGTTGGATGGTTAGAAAGGCAGTGGACGGAACGCTCTGAGTGTCAGCGCTGTTCCCTACTCTGCTGCTGATTTGCTTAAATTAAATTTATCGATCTCTCTGCTCTTAAAGTGCTTCAGCATTCTTGCAACTCCTTGGAGAAAAGATGGTCTTTATCCAGCATGTAGCTCAATGCTGTTCTTTGCTGAAAATCTGCTGGCACTTGCTGTGGTGTGATGTACTCTCAAAAAAATGTGAGAAACTATTTTAACAAATTAAGTGATGGCTTCTCCATTTCAAGTGAGGCCACGTCTCCATCACACTTTTGGTTGGTAGGACTTTTGTTGAGAGGAATACTGAACAAGGCTCCATCCTAATACCCCCTACTAAACCAATTTCTGTAAGGTAAGAGTCCCTTCTTTAAACAGCAGAAATGTTCTGGTGATCTGGGAATTTCATGACGTTTCCCTCCAGGCCAATTTTTATAGTTTCTTCATACCTTCCCAGTAATGCTTGTGCCTTCTCCTTTCTGGTAGGACTTTTGTTGAGAGGAATACTGAACAAGGCTCCATCCTAATACCCCCTACTAAACCAATTTCTGTAAGGTAAGAGTCCCTTCTTTAAACAGCAGAAATGTTCTGGTGATCTGGGAATTTCATGACGTTTCCCTCCAGGCCAATTTTTATAGTTTCTTCATACCTTCCCAGTAATGCTTGTGCCTTCTCCTTTCTCTTAATTTGTCACACCCTGTCTTCCTTCTTTTTTCCTCTCCCCTCTCCTTTCCCAACTTCAGTGTGTTCTTTTGTCCCTACCCTTCCGATATATTTTATATACTCTTACCTTGTTCTCTGTCATTCTTCCTTTATTGCTTTTATCCTGACCTAACCCTGCTCTGTCCCTTTCCTTTTCCCTGCCTTGATTTCTAAGTTGTTTCCCTGTTCTTGCCTGTATCACCCTTTGAGCATTATATGGCTGTAGCAGATGAGAAGGCAGAGAGCCCAGCAGAGGTGTGAAACAGGTAGACTTTTTGGTTTGAACCAAAAATAATACACAGGGACGTCACCATTTTCTAGCTGGCAAGACTGGCGAGCAGCCCAGGAGTGTAAGCAAGCATCGTGTAAGGAGCTGAGTTACAAAACTGGATGTCAGCAACCTCAGAAATGTCACACCCAACTTAGCCCAGAAATACAGAAGGCTCTTCTCAACCATGACGTTTTAAATCACTGAGAATCACATTTGTCATCAGTCTGTAATTTGTTAGTGATCTCATGGCGGACCAGTGCTTGTGGGTAACGAACCCCAATCAGTGATAGCTAGTCTGCGCCGCTGAATCCCAGGCTGTGCACTTAGGGCGCTCAAAACCAGGCACTGAAGGCTTGAAATGGTGTTGGCAATAGCAGCTTTTGCACCTTTAACTCTCCAGCAGCATGAAGGGAGTTTCTGTGCCTGCCGTAATCGTACGGCCCATCTCCTCAGCCTTGGTTCCCTGGCAGCTGGGTGTCTAGGCTGTGCTATCTGTCTGGGATCTCTGGGTAGTCAGAGGAGAGGGATTGGCACCTCTGGGGCACATTATTCCCTCCTCAGGTAGACCCAGGGATTGGCTTGCAAAAGTACTTCTCTTTCACTGCTGAATACCGGTTGAAGCCCAGATACCTACCTGTTAGCTGGCTGAAATGAATCCCCACCCCAAAAAACAGGTCCCTGAAATACTTGCAGTCGTGTTGGATGTTGGTTTATTCCTTCAGGGGGTAAAGAAAAAAAACCCAAAACATCAAATGAAAAACCTTCATTAAAAGGTCATCTGTTAACCGCTTTATATTTTCATGTCTTCATGCCTGCTGCAAGGTAAGAAGCGAAGTGTGGTCTAGAGAGAAGGCGGGCACTGAGGTTAGCCAGTGGATCCAGAGAATGTGTTGTGCTGTTACAGTTAGATGTGTTTTACAGAACACTTCCCAGGCCTTGGTGAGAAGTTGGTATATTCAGATTTGCCTGTAACACTGGCGATGAGCGTAGTCCGTGTATTAATCTCATTTTACATTTTTTTTTTTATCTTTGGCCTTTGCTTTTGCTTCAGGCAAAAGAAGTTAATTATTCACATATGACCCGCAGCAATTAGTGCAGTTTTGGATAAGTATAAATGAAGTATGACAGCTATGCACGCAAGGGTGAGCAAGTTTCAGTAAGAAACTTTCTGAGAAGAGATCACAGAAACTCAGCGTTGCATAATCTGGACTTTTTTTTTTCCTTTTAGGCAGGCTGATCTTGCTGACAGTTGTTTACCTAAGCAGGATGTGTTTGAGAACTATATAGGGTTTGGGTTTTTTTCCATTTACTATATATGCATAGCCACTAAAGCGTTCCCAGGCATTTGGATTTAAAAAAAAAATTGAAAAACAAGGCGGTATTTCAAACAGCTGTACTGGTTGGAAAGTAGGCTTCTTTTAAACCTAATTAAAACCAGAAACAAAGTATTATAGACAGTGACAGTCGCATTTAATTCTCTTAGAGTGATTCCTAAGGCTTTTTTAAGTATGTTTTCCTCTAGCTCCGCAGTACTTCTCACCATTGTCCTCATAGCTTCGTGTACTGGTTTGGTGATGGAGTCCACATGGGGGCGAGCTTGAATTGCACATCCTCCCTCCAGCTAGAAAACCCGCAAGTGAAACCTGCAGTACTTGGAGCGTTTCATAAATCACAAGCACTGGTATTAAATTTCTCTTTCTAGTATCAACTTCTTGTTGTTGTTTTGCCAGATCGACGAATAAAGCTATTAGGAGGTATCGGGTGTGATGGAGAGCCTTCGGGGCTCGCAGGCAATCTCGCAGCTCAAGTTTATCAGCTCTTTCCGCGAGGAGAAACTGTGAGAAATTGGCTCACTGGAGTTGTGTTAAGTTAGTTTCTGCTTCAGTGAACGTAAAGAAAATTACTAATGTGTGACTCTTCAAATGAGTAATCTTTAAAAATGGGAAAACCAGTAGCCCAGGGTTGCATTCCCAGTCGGCTTATGTCTGCGTTGCGCTTGGCCTAGGTGCTGGTGTCAGCCCCGGGAACGAGAGAGCTGTGCCTCCTCTTCCCTGCGAGGTCTGCACCCGCGCAGCCCCAGCGCGGCTTCCTCGGTTCGCCGCTTTTACGTGCAACTCGGAGAGGGAAGCAACCGTCGTGCTATTTTGTGATATGTAGTGGCTATTTCAGGCCTTTTAGGCGTGACTGAAGTTGCCCTTGGTGCTTCCAGTAGGACAGCTGAGCATTGCGGACTAAGTAATGTGGTTGCTTCCACTGTAGGGGTTTTTCCCCCGTCAAAATTTCATTCTAAAAATATTTATCTCAATGAATTATTTCCTTTTCTACTAGCACTGGTTTGTGAAAGATCTACAGACTCTGTTCCCTCTGAAGAGAGGTGGTGAAAATCCGATAGGTTTTATGTAAATCAAAGAGGCAAATCATGCCTTCTGTTGAGAGCCCGATATGGGTTATAAAAACTAGACTTTAATAACTGATCTGTGAAGTTGGTGAAATGGGAAATCTTGGGTCTGTGAAAACTGTAAAATGCATTTGATAATTTCATCATGTTGGCAAAAAGCAGGCAGATATTTTCATGCCATAAAATTGAGGACATACATCTTGACCTCCTCTCTAGTTGGCTGGTGTTTCTGAAATGTCAGTGGAAAGCTGCAAAGTAGTCAAAATTGTTTGCGATTTCCCTTCGAAAGCTCACATGACTTGTCATTGGTTTTCAGTCATCTGTAACTATAATGACACTGAGTTTGTGAGCTGGAATACAGTGAAGTTGGCAGGACAAAGCCGTGCAGCCGGGCCGTTTATCAGGTCAAATGCAATGCAGTGAAGTCCCAGGTAAAGTAATGCATTTCATGTATATGTTGTTATAGCCTCAGTCAGCTTATTAGCTGCGGATAAAGGGAGTGAGTGGAAGGATGAGGGGACAGGGGAGTCTTGTTTCGGGAAGAGAGAGGAGGGAAAAGAAGAACAAACTTCCTGGACCCTTTGAGCTGATTGCCATAACAGTGCAAAGGAGACACTAAAAAGTGAAAACACTTTTTGGATAGATAACAGTTACTATGTGAAAAACACACACACCGTTTTTTATTCTAAGTGATTTCAGTTGCCTTGTTAATGCATTAAACAACGAAAAGCGTGATTATCAAAAGATAGCAGGTTTGGCTGCCAGCAGAGATGCCCCAGGGCAGTGGCTGCTGGCTGCGGGCAACGTCCCGGGACACGGTTGCAGTCATGGACAAACTGTCCCATTGGCTAACTACATGGATAAAACCTACTTTCACTTTTCGTCCACAGGCCTAATTCGACTACAAGTCCTAGTGTGCGGTATTCTGTTCTAATCTGAGTCACAGGCCTGTTGGTACCAAGGCTAACGTTTGCATATCACGATCCAGTTTTCATAGGCATCATCTGTCTCCTCTAAATAGGGAGAGCATGTAAATTTGAGGCATGTTATGTAAATTGAAGAGGCAAATTATGCTGTCTGTTTGGGGGCCTAGTTAAGAACACAGAGCCTTGAAACACGTACTTGAAACCAGTACATGTGGAGGAGATTTAAAGCTCTTCTCTTTTTTTCTAAGCACGCAGAGTACACTGCGGGGGTGTGTGTCCCAAAGTGGTGCCTCGCATGGGGACTGTGACCTGAGAAATCCAACCAACTACATAGTCGCTTTAAGGGAAATTTGATTTGTCTTGGATTTCACATCTAAAGTTGCTCCCAGTTAAATCCAGTTGTAGCTCATTGTGGCTACACTCTTACCACATGTACAAAAGCCCAAGGAGTTTAAAACACTGTGAATCACCCTGAAGAAGTCAATAAGGGAAGAAGATGTCTGCGTTAAGGTTATGTGAGACAATTTCACAGCGTCTGATGCAGAAGAGGTTGCTCCCTGTCTCTCACCTCTGTAAGGTTTTCTTTTATTGTAGGAGTAATCAGCATTCTGTATTTCTATGCAACCTTATTTCAGTCATTAGTTACTAATACTTATAGCACCTTCCAGTACCTGAAGGGGCCTACAGGGAAGCTGGGGGGGACTTTTTACAGGGACTTGTAGTGACAGGACAAGGGGTAATGGGTTTAACTTGAAAGTGGTGAGTTTTAGATTAGATATCAGGAAGAAATTCTTCACGGAGAGGGTGGTGAAGCACTGGAACAGGTTGCTCAGAGAAGCTGTGGATGCCCCATCCCTGGAAGTGTTCAAGGCCAGGCTGGATGAGGCTTTGAGCAACCTGGTCTAGTGGAAGGTGTCCCTGCCCATGGCAGGGGGGTTGGAACTGGATGGTCTTTAAAGTCCCTTCCAACTCAAACCATTCTGTGATTCTATGATAATTTCTGGAGGAACATGGAAGAATGGCTTCCTGGGGTCAGTGGCAAAGGGACCTGGGACTTTTCAGTTGGCGTGAGGCAGGAATGGATTTAGTCTGTGAGCACAGGGCATTGTATAGCCACAGCCATGGCTTTGCTCCTGCCTTCAAGGGGTGGAGGACAGCACCTTCTGTGGGGCTCAGGTACTGGGCTAAAACTGCTACTTTTTACCCATGAGCCCCAACCCGCACCAG
>NW_010253515.1:39379-76997 GCF_000690775.1 Eurypyga helias
GTGGCTTCTTACAGGGGCAGGCTGAATATAGCCCCCAGGGCAACTGAATTTTTCAGTGTTTGGTCCTTTGTCCTTGATCAACGCCTGTATCATTCCTGAGAGATGAGAGCAAATACCTTTGCCACAGATGTAATGAAGCCTATTTGTCAGTGTCAGGGGGTCTTCAGAGGCGTTACATGGAGACAGTAAACATCTCAGAAATGTGGTTTTGTACCTGAGAAAATGACAGCATTTCCTCTGCGAGATGTTCCTTTATAGCTGGGTTGAGACACCACCCTAGAAGAGAGAGGGCTAGTTGAGTACATGGGTGTTTTATTTAGTCTGTGCTTTTTCAAACATTGCATTCCTCTCACTCACTGTTGCTCCATATATTATTTTAATATGAAAGGGCCCCTGTCATTAGTCTTTGTTCACATTTTCCTTTGAGCAATTTCAGAGTGGACTAAAGAAGTCGAAGGCACCAAAAAAAAGTTATTTTTGCTCTGTAGGTTTTAGAACTCCATTCATTACCTGTTGTTTTCTTAAGGTTTGTTTAGTACCTTTTGCTAGCTATAAGTTCCAGAGAGATATTTAAAGGTTTGTAATCCCTTCTTTAGGCAAATATTTGGAGGAAGCACTATTTTAAAAATAATCCTTCTGGATTTTACTTGAACGGTGTCGATTTTTGGCCTATTTTAAAATTAACACCTCTTTGTCACCTGCCCTCCAGACCTGCTCTTCAAAAGCCCAGCTTTTCTTTCTCATGTCCTACGTGCTCCCTAGGCCCTTATCCCAGAACTCTCCCTCCTCCACGTAAATCTGCCGGGTGCAGAAAGCTGCAACAGCAGGTTCACATGCTGTTCCAGAAACTGGGAATTTAAATAAACAAAGGCAATATAAAAATTAATTTGCTTTAAGTAAAATAGAAGGTTCTATTTGTATTGGGTGATGCTTTTGTTTTTTAAGAAATACTTTCTTTTAGTGTTTAAGATTTACTGCCAGTTTCAATAAACAGTAGAGCTTTCCAATGTGGAAACCAGCATATTTCATGGAAATCTTCACTTCTAGCTTTTCTGCTCTTTCTTCATGCAGTTTCTGTTTAGAAGATAAACATTATTTAATAAACAGGGCTGCTGAAGACTCAGCCTGTTCCCATTGATGTGACGGGGTTCAGATTTCTGGACAGAAATACATTTAAAAGCCATAGTGTGCACTGAGGTGTAAGGGCAGAGTCACCGATGCCACCACAGCCTAGTAAGGTGGTGGTCAGAAATGGGAACTTCCGGATGCAGTGATATAGTTGTCCAAGTCCAGCTACTTCCGGGCAGGTGTCCATACCACAGGGAGCTTGAACATCGAGTTCTCTTCCAATAGCTGCTCTGTGGAAAGTTAAATGATTTCATTCCTGGCGCATTTTGCAAGCTCCAAATTCACCTTACAACACGGGGAGTCATTCCTCTGCATTGTAGGTCTGATGCTGTGCCGATATGGAAAAGTGCCCACGTGGTTATTCCAAGGCACTTTGATGGGAAAGCACGTCTAATTGCCCCTGTGATTGCTTTCGGTCTCTAGGTTATGAAAAATATTTGCAACTGTGCCCCTTGACTTCGTAAATATGGGGTGCATATGTGTTTTGTCTGTGTGTGGCACGAGGGAATAATGATGATTTCATTATGCAGAATAAGATTTTCTCTAAGTAAACCATTTAGTACTTAATATTCTACCTCCAAAGAACTGCAGTTCATCTAAGGTCTCGGCATGATTGTGGTCTACCGTGTGTAGCCCTGCAGTGGCATGAAGGCAAGAAAAGACCTCTCTACTCCCATTCCCTCCAAAGTGCTTTCCCAGATGTTGCATCCAGACCTGGAGGAGTAAATACACAGTACAGAGTTTCCAAGGATGTTAACTCTTGCAGCCCACTCAGTCACTGGCAGAAGGAACAGGGTAGCGACTCGCTGCTGAAATGCCTGTTACTGGTGATACCCCGTGTCTTCTGGGAGTTGTGTCTGGGGTCGCTCGTGCCCACCCTGTCCTTGTCAGGGCAGCCTTTGGTCGGAGCATGCTCAACACTGCAAGTAAGCATCACAAAAGCCTTTATTTTAATGGTTTTTTTCAGGTTTTGTTTTTTTCTGCTTTCTTTTTTTTCCATGGCTAAAAGGAAACGAGATAGAGCGTGAAAGCTAGTGTTTTCAGTCTTCACTTTTTGCAACTAAATAGGTGGAAAACTGGGGAAATTTTACAAAAGCTTGTTTTTTTGTGGGAAAGGAAAAAGATGAGATGGCACCTGTGTAGGAGAAAGCGTTACTTTCTGCACTTCAGGGTTTTCTCCACACAGAATATGAAATGTAGTGGTGTCTTGGTCACATCAATTCAAACGTTCTTTTCCACTTCCACATGCATTTTTTTGGTCATTATTTTTCTTTAGTATCACATGTATTTATTACGCTTTTTATGGTGATAAAAATCGGTGTATCTTCATTTGGGAAGATTCATTCCACTCACAACTAATTTAGTTAAATGGGAGGTGGCTTTTTTAATGCCCTGTTTCTGCAGACAGCCCAGCTCACAGGGCTCTGCCTGAGCCTGACTTCTAGCACAGCGCAAACGACAAGTAATGGGTTGTGCAAAACTGAGCGACACAAAGCTCATCCCTCGGAGCCTTTTTGTTGGTTTTTTATTTGTTTCTTTATTTCTTTGGGCGTTGGTTGGTTGGTTGGTTTGCTTTTTTACGTGTAGTGGAAGGTTTATTTTACACTGAGAAACATCAGTATTGCTCTCGTTGAACATGGTGGAACAATCCCTGGAGCATCCAGGAGGAGTGATAGTAGCAGAATCGGGGGCAGATGGAAAGGGAAGTGTTAACTTGTTTGGTGTGTCCCTTGCAGTTATGGACCCAATGAAGAAAAAACGTTTTATCTGGGGAGACCAAACTAAAACCTAGGCCTGCAGCACACCAGTTAAAGAGAGTTAGGGTGCAGATCTGCTGGCACCCTCCATGCAGTTGGCTGCTGATGGAAGTACGGATCTGTTGTGTCACCTTTCCCAAATACCTTTGCAAGTGAAGGCTGCTGTATGTGGAAGAATCTCAGCCTTCCTTACGGCACTGGAAATTTGATAGTTCCATGTATTTGCTGTGGCTGGAGAGAAGGAGAAAACTTCATGCCATCTTCCACTCTATATCTCTCTCTATATAAAATGTATATGTTAAGTTTATATATATGCATTTAGCATATGCTTGAATATTTATATATGTACCACATCATACAGGAAAAAGTTATCAGGAAGGGTAATAAAATGCTGTTTGTCATCCACTGTTGGGATTTGGTCTGGCTCCTGGATTCAGGAGCCCAGGAAGAAGCCTTTTACATTTCCAATAATTTTGCTTTTTCTGGTTTTTTACAGGAATTAAAATTTACCATTTTACATCAGCAATGCCCTTGGCAACGTACATAGCTAATCCTTGTCCCAGAGTGTTAACTCATTTGTATCTCACATAGTACTAGGCATGTCCCATTGTAGGGCAAAGTCTCTGTGCAGAAGCCCAAAAAGAGGAAATGTAGAAGAGAAGATTTTTTGGATTCCCCCTCTTTGTTTCTCTCCTATGCGTGCGGTGACAGAACAGGACTGAGGCCGATGTAATAGATTTGCCTTCTTAAATTATGGAGAATTTAATTTTGTGAGTCTGGTCACAAAGGCTTTTTCTGCTGGGATTTTTATTAAAATAGTGGCAAACTGATGCCACTATATACCTGGAGGAGCACGTGGGATAACAACAAGAGAAGGGGAGAGATGAGGTTGCTGAACTAGTGCTGGTCTTGTAGAGGGAGAGAGGAGAAGAAGGACCAGGAGGCAAACAGGACCCAAGCTCTGCAGTGCAGTGAAATGAAAACATAGTTGTGTGTTCTGATGTGGGAAAAGGGCTCGCACCTGAATTACCGGGAGTGGAGCTTGTAAATAGTCATCAGTTCAAGAGCTGCCAAAAGCATGATGAAGTTCTGTCTGTTGGTTTAGAGTGGAGGTTGTCACTATATTTTTGAAGTGAAGAAACTGTTTTGTTCCCAGTTTTCACATGAAGAAAACATGTCTCTGTGCTTTGCCTAAGTCAGGCTAAGAACAAGGAATAAGAAACCTGAATTTCAAGACGTGTCACAGGCAGCACAGTATGTTCCTGTTCTGCTCGTAGAAATTGTTTTCCCAGACTTGCTCAACTGATACGAAACTTTAATCTCTTCCCAGAAATACATTTTATTTGCATATTTTGACAGTACTGAATCACAAAAGTCAAATTCACTGACTTCACCAAAGAGGTACAGCAAATCAGTAACTTGGAAACAGAGATCCCAAATGACCTTTAGAACGACATCTAAATAATTGAATTGGATTTTTGCATCAAAATGATTGAAAATATTTCAAACTTTGGAAAGAATGAAACAGAGACCTAGGAGTTTCATTCGAGAAAGTAAGGTGTGCCCAACCTGTGAGTCATGGCCTTGCTGTTCACTTTCTCTGCAGTTTGGGGAAGGTTGCTGGTGCTCGCTCTGTCGGTTTCCCTACCTGCTGAAAGGACACGATATTTGTTATAAAGGGCTGTTAAGAAAACAGATTTCTGTGAAGGATTACGTTTTTAAAAAAGCTTTATATGGCACTTTGAAGTTGCAAAGTGCTTTATAAGTGCTCTGATGGTTTTTTCTCATTTAAAACGATACTAATGGAAATGTCACACAAAATGTAACAGTTGTCATTTTTCCCTTTCCCCGGTGTCTAAAAGCTATGATGCCCTCTTCCTCTGGGAGTGCCTGAGGCTGCTCATTATCGGCTTGCATTTTGGCTGTAAAAAGGTTCTTTTCTGCCCGAAATCGCTATTTGTAGTAGAAATGCAAAATCTAATGAGCCATCATTTGTGGTTTTCAATGTATGATTTCCCCTTCCAGACTCCTGTCAGTATGGGTGCAGTGTGCCTGCCCCACATGTTTCAGAATGATTCCGGCGGTTACATGGGAGCTAAAACCAGCTGACATAAATACTACACCTTATATAGATTGCACAATATCCCTTAGCAGAAACCAAACCAGGAATGGCCAGGAGATGTCCTCAACCCTGCAAAGCTGCAGGAAAAGTTAACATCATCAAACACAGGCAGAGGCAATGCCGGAGAGGGAGGTTAGGACTTGTCACTGGGATGTTTTCAGTCCTGGGTAGTAGACGGCATTAGCTCGTTATTTAATGACATGGTTGCCAAGAGCCTGCTAATACACAAAGGAAAGGAACTGCAAGTGCGCAGGGAGTACGCGGGGCATCTGCAGTTTTATTGTAAATAAAGTTCCTTGCCTAGGGAACCTAAGCCCGTCCCTGTTTCCCGGAGCTCCAGAGCAGTTTCCTCGCTGGCAGAACAACACGTAACTATTTGCGTGTCGGTTTTGTGGTGCCTGTCTTTGAAGCATCTGGAGTCAAATACCATGACACCAGCTAGTTGATGGGCAGAGGATAACTGCCGAGGAACTTACTGCATGGGAAATCCTGCCCAGGGTAGAACAGAACCTGGTCCCTCCACGGAATCACAGAGCGGTCAGGGTTTGGAAGGGACCTCTGGAGATCATCTAGTCCAACCCTGCTGCCAGGATCACCTCGAGCAGATCACACAGGAACGCGTCCAGGAGGGTGTTGAATATCTCCAGAGAAAGAGACCCTACAACCTCTCTGGGCAGCCTGTTCCAGAGCACTAGCACCCTCAGAGTAAAGAAGTTTTTCCTCAGGTACATCTGTTCCATGACATGGTCTCCTTCTGGTACCCACATAGGTTGTTTTTTAAGGAATATGTGAATGTCATCAGCTTGTAAAGTAAATGACAGAGATTCATTTCCGTGGGTGAGCGATCTTCCAGATGTTAGAGTACCTGAATAAGAATATGGGAAGACAAATGTTGGGCTGTGGGGAGGGTGGGAAATTTTGGGAAGGATTGGCTGAATAGTGGTCATTAGTCAGCATTATTAATTCATTATTTGCTTGAGTTTAAGGAGATTTAATAAGTAACCGTTGTAACTATGTTCTTAAGCGCTTAAGTGAGAGTAGTCATGGTAGGGTAGGAAAAATAATATGGTAAAAGTAATTAAACTAATTTGGATTGTAGCATCTGGACTACAAAAGGCAAGGTTTTGGAGGGTTCTTAGAAATAGACGTTTTGTTAACAGAAGATTAAAAAAATGACTAGTTTCATATGGGGCATTGAGTCATACCTTTAGAACTTCATAATTAACTTCCCTAAACAATAGAAAATACTCATTTTCTGCAGGGAACTCTCTAGAAGAACTTTTTTCATGCTTCAGGTTCCCTCTTGGTCCATGTAGATGCCTGTCATGGCATACTGTTCACTCTCCACGTATTGCAAGACAGCGCTGTGGAATAGCATCAGAATACAATTTCTCTGTGGTTTGGGATCTTTTTGTCAGGTTTTGGGACAAAACAAGAGAGCTCTCAAAGTCATGTGCAAAAGTAGAGGGTCAGCTCCTATGAAAATGTTTACAGCTTCAGGCATTTGTTTTCAAAGGGGTAACTTCTGTGTGTCTAAAACCTTACGGATTCAGAAGATTGAGCTAATTAACAGGTTTTTTTTTCTTTTTCCCTGTTTTCTTTTTCTCCTTGTGCTAATTGCCACAGGTTCTTAGTCTCTTTGTGCAGCTCTCTGCTACCATTTCCAAAAATTGTCCCCTCTTTTGTCTTCTTCTTCATTCCTATGTTACCACTACCCAGGGCAAAACTCATGCTGCCTGGTTTTGCTCCTGTAGAGCTGAATGAGAATTTCAGCGTCTGGGTGCATGACAGTAACTCTGCAGTCCGTGCTCCGGCAGCTGCCGAGCCATTGAAGGAGCCGAAACGTGCCCACACTTTGAACCTGAGAGTTTCTTAGACACTTCAGCTCAAGTGTTCGCAGAGAGGCAGAAGTGTCTGAGTCAAAATGGTTGAGTATTTGACTTTGCTGCTGTCCACTCTTGAAACGGCAATATGTGTGTATATATATATGTAAACACTGGGGTTAGTTTCTTCCAGTTAACGAACTAGTTTTGTCCACCTCCTCACCGCTTTCTGGGTTGCCCTGCTGAGCTCCTGCTTCTCTCATGCCCAAGCTCATGCTCCAAAGCTGGTGTGTGTGACCTCTGACACCAGCTTCCCATCCTCCAGCAATTCTGCATCCTTTGAACTCCTGGATCTTCTGTTTTTTAATATAGCTCTTGCAGGTCATTTTTCATGTCTGGATGTTACCAAACAAAAGGCTAACAGTTAGTGTAGTATTGCCTAGGAAGAACTTCTTTTTTTTCCAGCACATGTCCATCCACAGTTAATGTGGGTCTTTAACAGAAAAGTAGTTTTCTTCTTCCCCTAAAATGAGGTTATGAGGTTTATGTAAAATGCTGTTGATTAATATTAATGAAAAGTCGTATCTTTCATGGTTTTCTTTACGGTGGCTTTTTTAAGGTGCGTGTGAGTAAATGTCTTCAGAGTAATGCTACTTTGCCTGTTTTTTTCCTTCCTATGTTATACATATATTTTTAATTGAAAATAATGAAAGGTCGTCTTAGACTGAGCTTGCAAGAGCTGTTTTTATTTCAGTGGTGTAAATAGCTTGAGCGGAATGTGGTTCGTCCTGTCTCTCTCACATAGCTCTACAGGGGCTGGGTAAGCAGGACTCATTGAGGAGGGAGGCTGGAGGCCACACCACTCCAGCTGAGTGACCCACGCTCACGTCCTTCCATCAGCTGACCTTCACTTCTTACCCCAAGTGTTACTGTTTGAATGGACAAACAAGCTATTTCTGGTAGTTCTCTTTCACCAACCATCCCTCCCTGCATCGGGTTCTCCATTTGTCTTCTGCCAAGGGAAAGAAGAGCTTGAGCTTGTGTACCAAAGAGGCCATGGATCTTGGGGCAGGGAGAGACTCAGAATTTCACATGCTTTGAAATAAGGATCCAGAGCTGAGGAAATACCTCCTCGTTTTGCTCTGGAAGTCTCTGTGGTCAAAGAAACCAACTGGGGCAGTAGCCAGAGTCTAAACAAGGAGAGAGCTTTAAAGTACGTTGAGGATGGACAGGGCAAGCGCTCCACTTGGAAGCTGTTGATGTGGTGTGACGAGACCATTAGGACAGGCCTACCAAGTCGGATGGAGGGACAGCTCTATTTGTCTGGTGCTTCACGCCGACGGTTTGTGGCAGGGCTACATATGTAAGACAGTTTGGTGGTGAATCTGAACACATTCTATAGCCCTTTGTCATTGCCCGGAGCGTGCAACCGTCCATCTGCCCTGCAGCTTGTGCCCATCCAGCTCGCAGCAGCTGCCGGATTCCAGGCGCCGATGCCGCGGCTGCCCGGGGACCACGAACGCTACTTGGCGCTTTGTGCTTGCCCGAGGACTGTAAAATCATCCAGGCTGAGGTGCTGCTGGTGCAGCTATGGGCTGTGGTCACCTCGGAGCTTGGATGGCTGGAGGGTCCACGCAGCAACTGTTTCCCACCCCCGGCTGACATCAGCAGTGCAGCACAGCCCAGATGGTGCACAGAAGGTACCGACCCGGGGAGCTCTAGGGTTGCTGACAGCCCCGCTGACGTGCCTGTACAGCATCCGAATTCCTGACAGAGGCACCCACGACCGTTTCAGCTGGACTTCGTAGGGCTGTGTGAACTTTGTGACGATATTCTTTCTCAGGAATTTTCTCTTGACACCGAGGGCTCTCAGCAAAGCATTTATTGACTTTTGGAGAGACGGAGGGAGGGAGGTGGCTGCCTACGACAAAGCAAGCGTTGCGTCACTGGTTCGTCTAATTGAAATAGCTTCTTGCAAGCTGCTGGTGATTCAGAAGAGATAATAAATAACTGAGGAGTGATTGTGCCTGATGAAGGAAACGGTTGTTGCAGAAATGCTCTTTTGTTGTCCTGGTTGCAATCAGCTGGTTTCAGAAAGGGGGGTAAAAAATAATTTTTGATGCGCCAGAGGGAGGTGCTTACAGACCTCACACGGTTTTCCTTGCTCAGTTTTGGTGAGTGCTCAAGCGTGGGATCAAGGTAACTGCCAAGAGCATTTAACATGTAGGCATATTAACATCGGCTGGTGATAGAAATCACAAATACAAACATGGCAAAAATAGGGGTTTGTAACAGTTTGCTTTATGAAAGCTCAAAATCCAGATTTGCTGTATTATTTGCTTCTCCTCTGACATGATACGACAGAGAACGTAGGGCCTGCCATCATGCTTTCCTTCTATTAAAAAGCAGAGAGGGTGGGATTTTCCAAAATTCTACTCTTAGCCCAAGTCTGCTCTCACTGAAGTAAATGGGTAATTATCAGCAGCGTTGTGCTAGTCCTGTGGCTTGAGTACATTTAAAAATTGTACGCCGTTCCTGGTAACATCTTACATGAAAAATTGATTTTGCTGAAAGTAAGTGCAGTAAATACAGACGACATTTTGCAGATCGGATTTTTGTGCTTAATTGGGAAATCGTAGTCCTCTTTTACCAGCTTGCTAAGAAATGTCCTGCAGTGTTGTTTAGACAAATAATTAGAAACCTTCACAAACGTCATAAAAGAATTGTAAGTCTGTGGCAGCCTGTGATAAATTGCTGAAATATCGGGTAACCTGGATATTTTGGGAGAAAGTGTAGCCTGACGAGTTGAGAGTACCATAAGAATAATTACACAGCCCTTTGTCCTGATGTTAATCCCTGCATCACCCCTGCAAGGTAGGATCTATATTGTTGCCTTAATCCTGTTGATTTTCTTAGTCATGTGAATGCCACAGGAATGACAAATCTCAAGGCCTTTTCCTTATATTCAGCAAATTCAGTACCTCGTAATTGTGTAATTTGGCCTAAAGCAACCCCTAGGCAGTGGGTGTTCATGGGAAGCGTGCGGAGGGGGTTGCGGGGATTAAGAGCAACAAGGGGAAAGTCACCACCTGTTTTTCCCACCCCCTCCCCTCTTTTCTTTTGTCTCTCCCAGGAGAAAAACCCTACAAATGTACCTGGGAAGGCTGCACCTGGAAGTTTGCTCGCTCCGACGAACTGACGAGGCATTACCGCAAGCACACGGGAGTGAAGCCATTCAAGTGTGCAGACTGTGACCGCAGCTTTTCCCGCTCGGATCACTTGGCGCTCCACCGCCGCAGGCACATGCTGGTTTGAGGAACGCTACCCGTTCCAGCCGAGTTTAAGAGCTGGGTCTCTTAACTACCCGGAGTGAATTCAGCAGGGCTGAATCCCCCTCTACAGTGTTAACAGGCAGGGCTTTCCCTGAGGCCCGTAACAAAAAAATCATAACAAATTAAAAACAAAAAGCAGGAAAAGAAGTGCCACTCTTCTCCTCGCCATCTGAAGTTAACCCCGTCTGCCCCTCAGCATGGCTACCCCCTGAAAGTGTCATCACGATCACCTGGGAAATAGCAGCCAAAATGCTACAGGAATGGGCATTATTTTACGTGCCGCGTCCCTTGACAGGAAGTGTTTATAGCTTGTATGTTTTCTCAGCCGTCGGACATTTTGTTCCTGAAAAATCACTGCTGATTGGGGGATTAGCTACGGCAGACCAATAGTGGTGATGATGATGATGATGATGGTGATGAGAGCAAGACCGCTAGACCTTTATTATCCCACCTTTACCCCATTTTTTCAATACCATCCGGCCGGTGTCAGCGTTACGCCCGAGCTGTACCACAGACAAAGCTGCGTGTGAGTAGGC
This sequence comes from Eurypyga helias, assembly GCF_000690775.1. Classification (NCBI taxonomy): domain Eukaryota; kingdom Metazoa; phylum Chordata; class Aves; order Eurypygiformes; family Eurypygidae; genus Eurypyga; species Eurypyga helias. The sequence goes on from NW_010253515.1 coordinate 50,078, forward strand.
AAGAAGATTCTGCTGGAGAGGTCCCGCTGTCGGAGCTGAAGGGTCGCTTGAGCAGACTTTTGCAATAATGATGGTGGCATTTTAATATTGTACCACAATTTGTCGTTACTCCCTAGAGGACACCAGCCATTTAACCTTTATCTTTTATCTTTTTTGTTCCTTTCTTTTCTTTTGTTGTTGTTGTTGTTGAAGTCTGTAAAATAAACAAGGGGCAGCAGCATCTCTGCTGAAAGTACAATATTAAGTATCTGTATTTTACCATGGACTTATTTAGATCCATTTTCTGATTTGTATAGCAAGGGCCCACCAAAAAACTACTACCCCATTCTCAAAGTGCAGTTTTCTTTCGTGCAACTCTTCCTCACGATCAGTGTTTGAACACAAGGAAGTAGTCAGCTCTTTATACTCGTTGGTACCGAGGTTAGTGGTGTAGCCATTCGTGAAATGGAATTGAATGTACCCACAGAACAAAACAGGGAAGAAACCGTTGCATCTCTTGCAGAGAAAAAGCAATAATGAGTGAAATGGCTCTCGAGACAATAATTTACTCCACACCAACAGAAAGGGGGTGTGTGTGCAGAAATCGCCTGTAAGATCATTTACGTTAATCTTTCTGGTGGTTTCACTGACCTGCTGGGTACCGCAGTTAAGTACTTTCGTTTCCTTCAACATAACGCTCGTGTCTGGAGAGCAAGATAGATAAAGGAAAGGGCTGCTTACTGAGGAGTCAGGGAACGAACCGTAAGTAGGAAGGCGAAATGGTTCTGCAGTGGTGCTCTGCAAGACATTAGGTTTCTCCCTGGGAGCTAGGGAATAACAAGATTTTGCCAGCTGTCTAGTATGATATAAATGGCCCTTTATATGGGTACCAGTGGCTGCCCCTGCTGGGATTTTCAATCCAAGCCTTTTCAGATTAAATAAAAGGAAATTCTTGATCATTCCCATACCGCCCTGTAATTGTGAACCAATTTGTATTAATTGAATTATGTAGGAAAGAGAGAAACTCTCAGTCATCAGTTGTTCATGCAAACGGAATAGTGTTTTTCTGTTTTCTTTCCTCACAAGGATCTGCCTATTCAGCTAAATTTGACAAAGAGGAGGCTTGGCCAGTTTTTTTTTAGTGCTGAGATTTTTATAGCTTAGAGATAAAAGATGTATACATAAAGGTCTTTTGCAATGCATTTAATTATGAATATTTGGTTCCAGGAATTGCACAGATTAAACTTGTGATGCCACTTGTTCATTTTTAAATGTTTGACCGGTCTGAATTAGTTTCTGATTCCTGTAGTAATGTTGGGGAGATTCTGAAATCAAGGTTATCTTTAAGAAAAACCAGCAGAAGACCCATACAGATAATGAAAGCAATTACAGTTAATTGAGGATTAATCTCTCTGGGATAATACTTTATAACGGCATTCACAGGCCACCAGAGTTTGATTGTCATTAAATACATCCTTAATATTCCCCAGTATCGGATAGTTTATCAGCTCTCTGAAAGAACCTCAGGACTGTCAAAGCTCAGGCTCCCCTCTGCCGAGCTGTCAGCAGAGAACCCAAGACAAATTATTCACAGCCATTGTGGGAAAAATGCCTCTATCAATTCCCATTCCCCATCAGTGATAAACTTCCACCAAATCTGGCAACGTTCTAGTATCTGGCTCCAAATCAGGAACGAAGCAGAGGCAGTTAGGTGTCCAAAGCGTGAAAAGGCTGTGACGGATCAGGGCTTCTGGACAGGCCGTGGGGCATTGCGGGGCAGCAGAACTGGGTCTTCACCAGCAGCTCTTGGTTTAAAAAACTGGTCGTCAGTTTTATGCGTGAGATGGTTCACGGATTATGTCTGAGGTCTGTCTTTTACGTACTTCATTATCGTCCCCTTAAATGGATCTGTCATTCTCGGCGTTTAGGGAAGAAGTCAGGCCAGGTAGAAGTCGATTGGTAAAATTATTTTCCTCCCCAAGAACATTTTGACCGCTACTACTTGAGTAGCCATAATACAGTTGAAGAACTGATGGCACAGGATTCCTTTCAGAAGCTGTGAATTTTTTCTCCCATAGAAAATTAACTGTCTTTGACTAGAAACTCTTAAGGTCATTCTGTTCGCGTGCAAGTGAGAGACATCGTTACTCACAAAGGCAGGGTATAACTGGGAGACACCAGTGTCCTCTTCAGGCTTCCACAGTAGTCGGCGAAGACAGAAAAACTGCTCCCAGAGAAATGGAGAGGTCTTAAATTTCAGTATTCAGCGCTGAACTACCCCGGGGAGGAGCATGTGTATCACAGGCCCTGGGGAGGCTCATCTCCTGAGGCTGAGGTTGGTCCGTGTGAATCCCTTGTCTATCCGCTGGTTGCCCGTTACTTCGTGCGTAGGAAACACTGCAACAGATGGAGGGTCCGGTTTTATCCCTGGAACCCCACAGTGATACAGGGTTAAAGCAGCACTCGCGCCGAGGGACGCAGGCGCGGAGCGTGGCCCTGGTATCAAAATGAAGCCAAAGGCAAAGGAACGCACGCGAAATTTTCTGATGGCGCAGGCAGGAAGTACATCCTCCACCCTTCCAGCGCACGCGTAAGGGCTGTTCGTGCTGCCGTTACCTCTGGACAGCGTACACAACCAGCAGCACTCCGCACTGGGTTTCAGGGACCCAGCGTGGTTCTCGGCCAGTTTCTTACTCGTACCAGCGCCCTCAGGCTTTGACCTCACTTACTCCGCGAGGTTGTTTTCTGGTTTGGTTTCCCCTTTGGAAGTATTTTCAGAGAAAATCCTCTGTGGGAAGGAGGTGTTTGGATGTGGAGCTGGTGTCCCCCAGATTCTCAGAGTGCCCGTCCTTCAGCGGCTGTGGTTCAGACCTGCCCAGCATTGGTGCTTGTGCAAAGACCAAGGGTGATTCTTCCAGGGGAGTTTCCCCAAAAATCCTGGTATCCCACCGCGGGTCCGTGACATTTCATAACCGCGGGGAAGGCTTACATCATACGTAGCATGCAGAAATACCGGATCTCGTCTTGACACAGCACAGTAGGTCTGTCTTATTTGAGCAGTGGGGAGAGACAAATACCTAGTGTCCCATTCTTTCAGAAAGAGAGATTTATGCTTTTCAGTGTGAGTAAAGGACGGGGAATACCCACCATGCCCATTACAGCTTGCTTACAAGGAAACTATGCCACAAAGTGTCAGATTTCATGTGTTTTCAAAAGGATTTACTGGATTTGTCAGGAAATCTCAGTAGCCAGCATTATAGGAAAACATAACGAGCAAGCAGCTTAGATACAGGACTTTTCAAATTTTAAATTGTCATTACTTTGGGGGCATCTGTTTTATTCAGCACTATAAAATTGGCTCATTGCAACAGCAGTTTATACTTGGGGATGAAGATGCAGTATTCCTTATTCTCTATCATGCTTACACAATTAATTAAATAGATTTAGACTGACTTGTATATATGATTATTTGCCGGAGTAATGTGTAACAAAATTAACAGCATTGAAAATTACATCAGTGATGTTGATGTTTGGGGTAAACTCACAGTGCAGAGCATGGACAAATAGCTGGACAACCTTTCTCCCCTTTAATAATGGGAATAACAGTGATCATAAGTCTCGTTTTCCATTAGCCACATTGAAAATGTATTCTAGTTGCCATTTATAAATTTATCTTCTGATAATAAATGCTGTTTAATGGAAAAATTCTCTTTCTCCTTTATTGAAGGTGGGTACCTCAAATCCGGAGTAAGTTCCAGTTCCACTGTTAATATCCCGCTTGTTTTTGAGTTTGAGCTTTGGTTTGGATAGGTCAGTGCCCGAAACTGCATCTTCCACAGCAGACAAACCTTAAGATCGTTCAGTAAACCTGCCCTATTCCTGCACGCTCGTGCTTACACTCGTGCATACGAACCCCAGCACTTCCCTGTGCCTCCGCCCAGGTGCAGGTACTAAACGAGCTTATTTTAATTAAAAAGAAATAAAAATCAGAAAAGGAAGAATTGGAAATAAACACTGTAAAAGAAAATACTGCCTTCTTAAGAAACCAGAACCAGCTCATGTTATTGTATTATGCCTTTGCCTGTGATTTATAGCGGGTGAAGTGCACAATGGAATTTAAAGATTGTTGTATTTTCACAGTTCCGCTGTAGCATAGTTGCTGTGTAATGTATGCGTGGGAAGTCACGCCTGTTGGTACCTCGAAACGGCTTAAATTCTGATCAATTTCCACAACAAATCAGGTTTTGTTACTAAAAAAAAAAAAAGTAACTATAAGGATACTGCATCTTTAGAAATCAAAATTCCTTGGAAGTATTTTACTAGTAACAGTTTAAATATTCTGTAATATATGTGATAGTGGAAAAGTATTTTCAAACTCAAAATTTTACACGGGGTGTAAATAGGTTAAATGAAGTACATTTTTAGAAATCCTTTCCTTTTCATCAGGACAACTGGTAAGGTAATGCCTTGCAAAGCTTAAACACAGAACGTAAGAAGTAAATCATTCTGGTTTGTGTTTTCTGCAAAACGGAGTGGCCACTTCTTCGCTGCTCCGCAGATGGCGTGCGGTACAGCGGAGTCGTAGTCAGTCCTTCGGTGTCAAATGAGTCAACGCTCAGAATGCCTTTGACGGAGTAAAGGAAGGAAAAAAAGCAAAATGGAAACCATATGAAAGCTTTGGGGGTTTTTGTGGTTGGTGTTTTTGGTTTTGGTTTCTTTTTTTTTCCTTCTGGTGTTTTCCAGGAAACTGCAGATACAGCAAAGGCAAACTCACTTGATTTTATTTCTTGTATTTCCCTGGCTACAGAGCATCTTGAATAAAGGTTGCAGAGCTGAAATCGGCAGCTGCTCTTGGCTGATTCCAGGGGGGTTCAGTCTTTTTGGTGCAGCAGCCTATCAACACAATCAGTTGTAGCAGGACAGTTGTGACACTTCAGATGCACATACACTTCAGCAAAGTAGCCTAAACTCTATTTTAAAAGCTGAAACAGAAACTGAAAGTGCCTGTAATGAGAACTGACGGGATGTTCCTCTACTTTTACACAGCAATAACTTAACGGGATTCCGTTAACAGTAAGGTGAAAATGAAATTTTACTCGGGAGAACAGTAATGCAGCACAGAAACAAACACAAAGTGCCATTTGTATTTTCACATGTTGAGATACTGTGTTAGAGGTTTTAGTTATTTTCTCAGATGACATCTGTCAGATACTTGTAAGAGGAAAATGAACCTTAGTTTACAAACGACTCATATCCATATCGATTCTCAGTAGGTGTGAATGGAGGTCGTTTGTCAAGCAGTGTTTGAAGGGATTTCTTCCCAATTTATGTCTGATGTGCCCTTGTATCCAGGGTATTCTCTAGTGAACTAATCCAAAAACCAGCAATAAACCCAACGGATCTTTTTTAGGGTATATGGTAGAATAGAGATTCTCTTGAAAAATCCTCTGCGTCGAACTCTGGAAATGCGGAGTTCACCTTTTGTCTCCTTTCTATTCGCCGTGTAGTGCTCGTAGTATTTAATAATATCATCTTGGAAGTGGTTGACTTCAGGAGTGGACAAAAGTACATCACTATATTTTGGGGACAAATAAGTGAAAAACTGGGGACTGTCAGTCTAGAGACTATTTGAATAGGAAATAAGAAGTCGATATTCCTAAAATGGAGTAAGGAGATTTTTGTGTTGAGCGGCTAAGCATTTGCATCAATAGACTCATTAATCTTACAAGAAAATGGCCAGCTGTGACTCTTCCACTCTTTTTTTCTCTGTTATTTTTTTTTAATCTGATAGGTTTCTGTAAAAAAGATACAAAAAAAATTAACTGCTGCTAATGGATTTTTAAAATAGCAGTGCAACGCCATCTCTCATGCTTCTTCTCTTTCTAAAAATGAATTTATTGGAGATCAAAATGTAACTGGGTGTCCTAACACCTTTGCCAAGGAAGATTGCTTTCCCTCCTCTACGTTTTGTACCTGTCATTTACCCAGGCACAGTTCTGTATGTCAAAAAATCTCTGCGTTCTGCCGAGGCTTTTTCTGCCGTCGGGGGATTGCTGCTGGAGTGGGAAGATGGGCGCTCGGTTCTTATTCACCGAGGCAGGAGTAGGAGCATGAAGATGCTCAGATACAGAAGAAAGCGCAGGTGCAAAAAATAATTAAAAAAAAAGGCACGTGGACTCAGGTGTAAAAACGAGATGCCTGTGCACATCGGTTAATCATGTGACCAGACCGCTAGTTTGGTAACCCCTTATTTTTACATGTTAGCCAGCGGTGGAAATAATCCCATCAGAACAGGCTTAACTCTCTCATCCTGAGCTTAATCTCCCGATACTAAGCACATAAAAGAACACAGTTCGTGCTGAGGATTTGAGGAGGGCACGAGGGAATGTGTCATCAGAAGGACAGAGGAAACCATCCGTTTCGTACCTCGTACCCAAGCTGTTGTGGGGAGAGGAGGGGTTCAGGCCTGTGCTCTGGACCAGCAACGCTACAAGGAGCCACTCTTGGAAGTTTGCAGTGTAGGAAGGTTTGGCTGATTCCAGCCCTGTGTGTGTTAGCTGTTGCCTAGGAAAGGGCATCTGGTCGTCACCATCCCAAAATAAGCCAGGCTTTTCCACCATTCTGGAAAACAAACAGAGAGTTGGCTATTTTCTCAATTGTGCTGATCTGCCAGCCTACTTCCACAGCAGCTTGCGCTTACTGAGTTTAAATTATGAAATACACTCAGCTGCCCTTGTAGTAACTTTTAGTTTATTCAGTACACAGTTGTTCAGTCCTCCAGACAAGCAAAACCGAGCGTGTGAATTTTAGCTATTATGGAAATAAGAATAGAAGGGATTGTTTGAAGTGCTGTGTGTGACCTGCAACATCTTCCCTGGTTCCGTCTCGGACGTTTCAATCAGCCGAGATGCTCTCAGTTATAAAATAGAAGGTGGGTGATGGTTCACACATGGGCTTGCTAAACCTTGCTCCACGCTGTGACCTCTGCATTTAAAAAACAACAGTTGAGTGTCTGGTAGGGAACCACAGATGGTGGCTTTGGTGGATTGTCGGAAGCATGAACCATGAAATACAGAAATAGGTTCAGATACTGCTTTTCTCCCTGTCCCTGCCTTTCTAGATGTAAAGAGCTTCTCAGGAAAGACAGTTGGAGCCATAACCTTCACAGCTGAAGTAATCTTCACAATTCAGAGTTCATGTTGTCATTTCTGGTTTCAAACTGGTTTTCATCGCTACATTTGCATCTTTTTTTTAATTGAAAAACCCCCATGTTTTATTTCTCCCCTTACCGCCCTATACATTGCTTCCTTGGTAATGTAAGTTCTCCGCTGAGCACCTACACAGTGTGCTCTCCCGACCTGCTGTCTGTCCCTAAAAAGTTGTATCTATCTCCCGTTTGCACTAGCAATAGGAGATACACAGATATAGTAAAGAATTACTTAAGTTTCGTGTGCCATCAACCTCAAGACCTTCAACCCACACACATGCATTCATACACTTCAAGTGAAAGAGAGATTTGGACACCGCTGTCCACGTGTGGGGTCAAAAATACCATTAAACGGGAAAGTTCTTTCAGCTGTGTTTAGGAAGAAACAACAATAATGAAAAATATCATTCTTGGCCAAGTCACTTATGGAAGAAGCAAATTCCCCTATGGCATTAGTTGAATGAAATCCTAAGGAAGGGGTTGCATTCGGCCCCAGATTTTTCCTTCTCATTAGGCCGTTAATCGTTGTATGTGCCAGTGCGCGTTCATTTGATCCTCCTGTGTGAAAATACAAAAACATCCTCTGGTTTGCGAAGTGGTTAATTTGGGACTGAAGCTTCACGGCAATGGAATTAGTACGTACGGCACCTCAATCTTTTTCCTAGATAAGATGCAAAAGGGAGGGTCATTATCGGCAACCCCATAGAGATAATAGCGTCAATAAAGGTCCTACACTTAAAAGGAATAAAAATACCAGTGCTAGCGAGCAAACATACTAGTTTCTTAAGTCTTCTCTATTAAGTTCCTTTTGCCTTCTTTTCAAAAGCTTTTAAATGCAAAAATTACTTTTCTTCAAAAATAAAAGTAAACATCTGAAGTTCTAATTTCCCAAGAGTTTCCTCTGCATTTATATACTCTGTAGTGTTTAGGCAACACCTATGTTATAAGTTTATTAATATTATGTAAGTGTTGTTCTGGTATTTATGTATAGTGTATGTATTGTAAATATACTCAGAGCTTTTTTTCCTCTTACTGTAAAATGGTGATTTTTGCCCTATGATAATGTAAAGGGAGTCCCCTAATGAAATTCTGTCAGAGGATGACTATTCCACTCTATTCTCAAAGATTTAAATGAACAAGTGTTATCGTTTTTAATGGTGTCTCAGACATATTTTGTTGGTGCATTGCTTTTCTGTATTCAACTTTCCTATGACTTGAGCTGTGAATTGAAATAGAGTTTAAACCTTTAAATGTATGCATTTGTATAATTATCTGAATGGAGGCATGAAGGTTAAATAAAGCATTTTGTATGGAACAAAACCCCTAATTATTACTGTGGATGACTCAAACCTTCTGGAATACCCAGTTATTAACTTTTTTAAATTAAACCTTTGTTAAAAAAATCTTTTCTATAAACATATAGTGATTTTTTAATGGAATGTTTTCTTAAGAAGTCGATTTTACTTGTTTTTCTGATTTTTTAAAAAGCCATCGCATAGAATAGACATTCTTTCTCCTTTCACAGTGTTTGCGCATCTGTGGCAAAGCTGGAACAAATAAAACGGCGCTCAGGCAGTAGAAACAAAAATGTCCTGGGATGTTATAAAAATATTTTGCATTACTATATAATCTGAGTTCCCTAAGTACTGCAAAACAGAGGGAGTTGTGTGTCTGTCTCTCTCTGCTCCTTTCCCTGTGCATAGGGAAGCTGGCACATCCCACGTGCAGCCGACGGGATTCCTTCGCTGTCTGCCCGGGAGGTGAAGGAACAGCCACGGAAGGAGGACAACGGCGAACTGGAAATGTCGGCTTCCTACTTGGTTGAAGAGGGTTGGTATTTGTGATCGCCCCTAGGGATTTTATGAGGCCCATGGGCTTCTCCCTCATGTCTGACCATTCCACAATAAATGTTCCTTTGTATTTGAGACAGTCTAAGACAAATGGATACCAAGTGAGAGGCTTGGAGCTGCACTTTGTCGTTACTGGTGAGATTGACCCTTAGGTGTGAATTTTCCCTTTCCCTTGCATTTCCATCTGCTTGCTTTTAACTGATATGATCATTTCTCTAATAAAACCCATAGTGATACGTGGTTACAGGCAGAGAAACAAGTAAACAAAGTCATTTGGAGACCTCTGAACCTTATCAAGAGACATGTCTAAACCAAAGCTGTGGTAGAACAGATCTTGAACCTCCCAAACCGCTGATGAAGTTAAAAATCGGATAGTCCTACTGGCCCTTCCAAAGCGCTTTTGCTTTCCACACAATAAGTTGTTTGTTCTTCCTCAGTGTCCTGCGTGTGTTTAATATCATTTTTTCTCCCCACAGTGCCGTAAGTATAAAACGCATCACTGCCTATTTAGTCTGACTTCTCCAACGAACGCCCACACCGTCCACTGCCCTGACCCATGGTCTGTTCCTGAAAAGTTATTTCTTCCAGTTGCACAAACAACAGCTCAGTTGTCATCCAATCCTATCCCCACGCACACTTTTTTTCCCCTTCGTTACTGACTGGTGCTTTAGGAGTGAAAGGCGGGTGCGTGGTGTTTCGTATGCCACACAGGGCACGTCTGGGGCTCTGCGAGTGGGCCGAGGAGCGGCCGCCGGTGACCACATTCAGCTTCGCATAGTGAGTTGCTGGATCAGATAAGCACATTCCCTGCTCTACGTGCAGAAAACAATCACATCAGCATCGTCCTTGAACGGACAGAGCTCTGGCAGTGCGGACTTCCACCCGCGGGTTTGCAATGTTATTCCTCCTCGCCAGCCTGCGGTAGGGAAGCACACCCGTACGGGAGGTTCGGCTGAACGACCCGATCGCTGTGCTCCATCCTGCTGCACTGTGACGTGGGGGCACGAGGTTTTGGTTGCGGGTTGAACAGGTGAGGCTAAGGGAGACGAATTTTGGTGGTCGCAGAGTGTTTGTCCTTCCCGAAGCGTAGCCGGCCCTGTGAGGCAGACTGCTCCTGGACGTGATCAGTCTCTTCAGCAAGGCCTGTGGCACACTGTAGAAACGTGTCCCTTTCCAACCCTCCCATCCTTGCAAATTAGGCAAAGTTATACCCTTTTAATAGACAAAGAGACAAAGGCTCAGACTGCAGCTGGAGTGACTCAGTAGCTGAGCAAGAAATGTGACAGAATCACAGAATGGTTGAGATTGGAAGGAATGTCTGGAGATCCTCTGGCCCACCTCCCTGCTCAAGCAGGGTCAGCTAGAACCAGTTGCCAGGACCGTGTCCAGATGGACTTTGAATATGGCCAAGGATGGAGACTCCAGAGCCTCTGTGAGCAGCCTGTGCCAGGGCTTGGTCACCCTCACAGCCATGTGTTTGCTGATGTTCAGACCAGTACCTAACCGTTTCAGTCCCTACTCGCTCGCTTTAGCTATTGGGCAAAACACTCTCCTTCATTAAGGTTTTGACCCAGTCCGTAACTGGCCACGGAGTTTTTTACCCAAGGGCATTTTTCCTGAGAGGCCCTGAATAGCAGCAGTAGCCACTGCCCTTCCTGTTGAAGCTTTCTAACGAAGGCATTTACTGCCTCACATATTTGCCTTACCAAAAATATATAGCCCATAATAACTGGGGCTGCTGCTTACAGAGGAATGAATAACCAGATTTAGCCAGTAAGCTCAAACACGTCGATATATTTTACCCTTCATGGTTTTTGTTTGTATCTTTGCACAGCCTCGCTCACAGGTGTGCTGTGCCCTTTCCTGGTTATCTTTCTCATTTGCTGGGGATATTGATCTATAAAAACTCCTTGTAAAATATTCAAATAAATTCCTTTTTTTTTTTTTTTTCCTGGGTGAATTCTCTACGCCTGTATTTTTGGGCCTGTACAGAATATTAACAGACAGAAACTAACAATAAAGTCCAGCAACGACTGCAAAATCAAACAGCGAAACCAAGACACTTCCAAAGCTCTATAAATCTCTGCTGAGCTCGGGTTGCTGTTTAATCTTTATATACAGGTACGTCTCAAGGTTATCTGCTCCTGGGTTCACTGAAGGCTTTTGTGATTTGTCATCCGCTCAGCTCCTTATCAGTCAAAGGTATTTCCCCTTGTAACATTTATTACGGGCTCCCCTCTGTGTTTCTGACGAATGCGATGCCCTGAAGAGGCTCTGGTATGTGGCCTGTGAGGAGTTACTAAATGTCCCTCTCCTGTGATCAATGGGATGGTAAATGTGACACACGTGGCATTAGCGTACGCGCCATCGCCTGATGGCCGAACGCCCTCACCGGGTACCGAATGAAGGCAAGGAAGCCTGCAGCTCTGGAAAGGAGTTTTCTCTCCCTGCCCGGCAGCCTCTGGCTAGGAAAGAAGTATAGTTACATACACTGATGAAATAGGTCACGTATGTTAGAAAGGAACTACTGCAAATAGCCATTGTAGCACCTTAGCTAACACACCGGGTGTGATTTTGAGGTGGAAAAATCGCCTTTCCCCCAGGGTGATCATGGCCATCCTGCTCTGCCGTTTCATTTCAGCAGAGGCCAATCTGGCCCTGACTGATGCAGCCGCGCATCGCTGTGTCCAAGGAACGGGCAGACTTGGGAGAGGAGCTCACCAAAATTGCTCCATCGCCAGGATGGCACGGAGCCCATCTGCGTGTGGCCGAGGCTGGGATGGCATGGGATTTCCTGGGAAACGGCTTCCTCTCCTGCCTCTGCAGCCTGGTGGAAACGTGTCAGAGCCACTGAAAGACAGGGCTGGCTGCTGCAGGCACGGGAGGCAACTGTTCCCCAGCTATCGCTTTATTCAGCAGATAAAGCTGGTTTAATTCCTCGTTTGTTCTTAAATACCAGCTAGGTCTACGCTGACATCAGAGGTCTGGCTGGTAGCACGTACAGGCATGCAAGAACATATACATACCTGCTTAGAACATACATACGTATATTTATAGAATCATTATAGAATCACAGAATGGTTTGGGTTGGAAGGGACCTTAAAGACCATCCGGTTCCAACCCCCCTGCCATGGGCAGGGACACCTTGCACTAGACCAGGTTGCTCAAAGCCTCATCCAGCCTGGCCTTGAACACTTCCAGGGATGGGGCATCCACAGCTTCTCTGGGCAACCTGTTCCAGTGCTTCACCACCCTCTCCGGGAAGGATTTTCTTCCTTATATCTAATTCATATGTATATAATTTACATATATATATACACATGTGCATGAGCTGTATGTATATGTGCATGTATGTACTGACTAGCTACTTCTAAAGGTCGTTGGGCTACCTCTATGATTTCATGCCTGGGGGCACCAGGAGCATTACTGGGATGACTTTAGGAGCCAGGTGTCCACGTAGCTGTGCAAAAGCTGCATAGCAGTTTGGAAACCTTTTATTTTAAGACACTCGAATCGAAAGGCCAATGGGGGTGAAACAATTGCTCAGAGTCCTTCTACGCCTGTACCCCACACCTGAGCTTATGCTCCAAGGGGCACCCCAAATCCCCGACCTGACCTGTTCTCATCTCCCCCACAGCCAGCATGGGTTGAGCCCGAGGCCGGACTGCAAATTGCACCGAGTAGGGGACAGTACGTCCCTCACATAGGGCCAAGGTCACCCTGGAGAGCCTGGAGTCTCGCATGCAGCAGCACCACCATGGCACCCAGGTGTGGACAGAGACAGGTGAGGAAGACGTGGAGCCCTGGGGGACAGCAGGGACGGAAGCAGGGGATTTAGCCTTGGCTGTACCGGGAGGCTCAGCTCAAATTCAGGCTGGATTTGTAGGTAATTGATGTGAGTGGGAAGATGGGGGCTGCTCCTTGGGTCCCTCATCATTCCTCTGGCAAGCAGAGGTCTGGAACATCCCTACTTCCCAGAGAAGTCACAGTGCTGGGGAAGGAGCTTCATGGAAGTGGAAAACCTGGGATTAGCTGAAATTAAATGGATCTCTGTATATGCAAATTGGTAACATGGCTGTTTAAGTCACATGGTAAAGTACACAACCTGTTTTTGAGGCATTTTATAAAAAAAATATAAAAGGCTGGTAGAAGGTTTCTGTGGAGCTTTTTGGTTCTGATTATTTGTTTATTTACAAACAATCATTTATACCATCTGGGGCTTTTCAGTGTAACTGAGAGTAAACTTCAAGCTTCCCAGGACTCTATGAACGAGCCAAGAAAGAACGACTGCAAAGGCTTTTAGAGCAAATAAAACAAAGGCAGAAAAGCAGCTCATTGTGACGAGGCAGTGGGAGGAGGGAGAGAGCAGGGACAGGGCCCTTTTCCTTCCTCAGCCTTGCTTTGTTTCCCGTTTTGTTTGACATCTGTAATCAAAGCCTCAGCACCTTTGCTTTAGTTATAATAATTTTACTGTAGTTATTACATGAGCCTCCGCAGATGTACGCACAACCCAAGTTTCTAGCCTCCGGCGCTGACCACTCCCCAGACAAGATGCTTGTTCCTGTACCACGCTACGTGTGATTCTGCAAGTTTCATTTATCACAAAGAAGCAGTACAGACACCAGAAAAGTACAGCAGGAGCCAGGGGCTCAAGATGAGGTTTGGCACACAGTACATCAACAGCAGAAAAGGCTTATTCCTTGAGCTTTCATCACTAACAACATCTGGGAAGATGAATGTAACTCAGTCACGGTTACTGCAAATTAAAATAAATTAATAACCTGCCAAGTGTGGGACAGAAGTGTTACATTCATGGTTGGTTCTGGTTGGTTTTTTTCGGGGTTTTTTTTGTGGGAAAACTAATGTGGCCCTTTGGGACTGTCAGCTTTAGTTTGATTCACATTGATGGCCATGTACCCATAAACTTTAAGGAGGTTTCAGGGCTCAAAGTATTTTCCTTCACTATCCTAGCAGGAAGGTTATTGGTGGGAAGTAGGGATGGCATTGCCAGCAATTTCAAGCTTGAATTCAGCTCAGAGTGGTAGTGACCAAATGCTAGTTCACTGGCCATAACTTGCAGGACTGGTGGTGATACCCAGTAGAGAAATAGTCACTTATCAAAGGCACAGTGGGAGGTGACACCTTGCTGTAGGAGACAGGAAGGGCCTAATAAATATATGAAACCAGGTGGCTTTTCTCTCTTTTATTCCTTTTCTAATTCTGATTCGGGCTGCTGCTGGTAGATTGAAAGACCGTGTCAACACAGCTCAGTGCAGCAGGGCTGGGGTGCACCCCCTGGTCCAGAAGGCATGGGGCAAAGGCTGGTCCACGTCCACACCGCCTGATAAAGGCTGGGCGTGCTCCAAGATGTGTCAGCAGGCATGGAGACTGCGGGGATGGCGTGGGAGGATGGCCGAGACAGCCGAGCTCCATGCTCTCTGGTACCTCCTCCTCCATGTGATCGGTGCCAGGCGATCCTCTGGTGACCCTCTTCCTAGAGGAGTGGAGGCCTTGGAGTCACCCACACGCTCCCACCGGAGGGGGTATGGAGTTACCACCTGGTTTGGTGCTGAAGGATTGATTGTTTAACCTGTTTAGAAGAAATTATGAGCATGAGTGGCAGGAGGCAATGCAGGCAGAAACCATAACGTTGTGGTGTGCTCTCAAGGTGAATCTCCTCTAAAATGCAAATCACTGATTCCTGCTCCTAGACGCCTCCAGGGAGTCCCCTGTCACTCATGGTAGAAGTCCTTGCCCCATATCCTTGTCCCAAATCTGCCTCAGCATCTGATACGTTTTTCTCCCAGGGTCAGTTTATGTAAAGTAGCAGATTTGGAGCCATTTGGCTCACTTCATACCAAAGCCAAAGGCCACCAAACGCATCTTGTTCCCCATGCATAATGTCTAACACGTCTCTTAGGAGTACACATCCTACACTGCAGTGGCATCTGCATGGGACACTGTAAGCTTAATTAAAATTGACAAAGGACCCGGATGGGAAGTATTTATTACACTCTCACGTAATATGTTTAGTGCGGTTGGTAAAAATACAGTAGCTAGAGCTGGTGCTTTTATATGTGGGAGGAGCACAGGATGCAGAATTCGGGGTTTCTCAGCATCCTTTTGCAACAACTGCATTACTCACAACCACAAAAAGCACCACCAAATAATACAAGTCACTGGTTCCCGCCTGGGCAGGCTGGTCTCACACCATGCTTGTTAGCCCAAGACGGCGTTGGCACAGGCCCAGTGTTACAGAGGTTCAGATGGGTCTGTTTGTGGTGGTTGTCTTTAATTCCTACCCAGCAGAGGGTGGTGGGGCTGGGGAGGGGGAGAAATAGGTAACAGCAGTATGAAGAGGTGGTAAGGCACCCGTGACACGAACCAAGGACTAAGACTGAAGTAGGGTATGAAGTCAGGAAAAGGGATGAAAGGACACAAGGCAGTATCAGTAACCCTGGGGCTGAGATAAGGGAATAGCACGGTTATACAGTGATCTTAGGGTCAAGGTTGGGGTGAAAGAGGATGGTGGCAGCACTAACATTTGGAAATAATTGGGCAGTGAAACACCATGAATCACTGAACCATTTATACCTTCATTACACCTTGATCTGTACGGCCCACATGCAGGTTTTTAGAAGTGTCTTTACAAGCTTTGTCAGAATTATTGATGCTGGTGTATTTCTCCCCTTTTAAAACATGGTTCCCTACCCTCAAGGTTCCAACAAGCCAAATACAGAAAAACATATTTCAAAAACTTGCAGAGTCTTCTCTGAAGTGTTAATTTTATCAGATTTTTCTCCAGTTTTATTAGATAAAGACTAAATATTTTGTATTCCATATGAAAATCTAGGTCCTCCCATTCTTTTGTAGTATGAAAACAGCATTTCTGTTCCTAGTGGGCAAGACCGTGAGCCACGGGCTTAAAGGTTCAAATCTACACCAAGTGAAGCAAATACTGAGTGTGTCCTTTATTTCTTTGTGACAGGTGTTTTAAGTTTATTAAAAGATTGGAAGTTGGGTTAACTCTTGAAAAGCCTGTATGAAATTAGGTCCACAAGGAATGTTTTCTTATTTGAAACTACGTTCTTGTTCAGTTTTAACTCAAACCATGAATTTTCTAGTGATCTTTAAGGAAGATTCCTCTGAATCTGCCTGGATTTATACTGAGCTTTTCTTGATTTCACCACTAACAGAATATAGTGAAAGTCAACAAGTGTGTATATTCACTGAGAAGCTGCCAGGGTTTCTTTGGCTCCAAATAATTGATAGCCATTAGGGATCTGAAAACCTACATCGGCTCATTAAGTAGGTATTGAAATGGTTTGGCTGGATCAGTGCAGCTCAGTGAACCAACACATTTTCAAAACAAGCTCTCTCATGGTGAAAAACTGTTGACCAATTCTCATCTTAATGTGAATGAGTAGATGATACAGTCCAAGACTGGCAAGCAAACAGGAATTACGTTCAGCCTAATCGTACGACTTGCTGTTCCTCTCTTGGGCATCCTGCCTGTATAAGGGGCAAAGACGCCACATATTGGGCCCACAGAGACCAAAAAGTGTATGTATCATGCTTTTATTCTGTGTTTCCATATGACAGTAGAGATCCACTATCATATTTTAAATGTGCAACAACAATAAACCTTGCAACAAAAAAGAAAAGCGACAGTGCCAGTGCTTGACCGTAGCACGAACTTAAACACCGATGGACTTACCATGTATGCTTAACCACAACACCGGTGACATGTCAGCAGTTTATGGACTGGAAAACAAAGCCATTAAGTTCTTTTGGCATTGCGTTTCTCGCAACAAAAGAAGATCTGAAGAAAGGGAGTTACAAAAATGTGTTTTACACTGGAGGCCCATCAGCTCTGTCGGTCGGAGAAAGTGCTTTGTGGCCTCCACCTGCAGTATTGTGTGCGAGGGATTTATTTTGTGCTCTGTTCATCACAACAAACAGACCTCCCGAGTAGCAATGTGCGTTCTTGTACAAAAGATAATTTGGGGGCTCTGAAGATTTGAAACTCAAATTTGGTCATAATTATTAGAAGGTCACCTAGGAATTCTGGAGCAGTTTGTTTATCCTGATTCCAGCCTGCTACGTCCAAGAAAATACACTTAATTCAATCCAGGTGACTCTCCGTTGACTATAAGCTCGTCTTAATTGGTGCCACCTTGACCTCTACTTGTGAAGTCTGTTTTGTGGTCTACAAGTCTAGCTTTAAGCTCTCAAATACACATTTTTCCATCTGATTCCCCATGATTTCATTAGGACAACAACACACTTCATACTAGGCAGTCCACGTGTGTGTGAAACTCGGGGAAGGTTCAATAACGAGAGAGTGTCTGAGAGGGATGGTGGTTGATTCCTCAGGCTGCCAGGCAAGATGGGGTCTGTTATTCATGCCCAGCTTAGTTATCACAACCTTTAAGATGTCCAAAATTAAGAGATCAGTGAGCGATTCAAAGGCACTGCTCTCTGGGGCTGCCAGATCCTGGCAGAGCTCATGGAGAGTAACGCCAACATTAATTAGCCCAGCTCGTCTGACAAGTGCCTGTGGTGTAACTACTACACCCGTTGAAAAGTCCAGGTCTGGTGGATGGCAGGAACTCAGCTGACCTGAAAGCCACCCACTCCTCCCCACAGAGAGGTAAAAATGTCCAATTTATGTGACCACCGAGCAGTCTGCAGGTGCCCCCTGAGTTTCAGTTTACGTCTCCACCAGCGTGCTTTCCTCCTTGAGGTAACCCTCTCAGCCCCTACAGCAGGCTTGAATTCACCCTGGAGGGGCTATTTCCAGAAGACCTCAGCCTCTGTTAATGATCTGACACTTTCGCACTGCTCTGATGAGGGGAGTAGCAGGAAGGTTGAGGTGCTCCTCGGAAGTGGTGGACCAAAGCGCGTTATGAACCGCGGTTCAAAGCAGTGCATCAGCTGCCCTCCTCTTGGCATCAGGGCTTTTAATCTGATCTGGCATTTCAAGCCGATGAAAAGATTGCACTGAATTTCCATTTCTGACAGCGGCAGAGAAACAGAAGCTTCCTTTATTTCACCAAAAGCCGCAGTTTCCATTCTGGGAAGGAATACAGGATTTAAGTAGCCCGTATCACGGGGAATAGCCAAGAGGGAGCTTGTCATGTTTGATCAGTTGCTGGTGGCAGGAGATTTTCTGTGAAATGCGGTAAAAAAAAAAAACAACAACACACAACCTCAACCACTGACATAAATTAATGCACTAATGATATTAAACCTTGGCTCCAATGCTGGCTGCTGCTTCAGAGGGCTTGAAAAACTGAAGTTCTGAATTATGTACCAAACCCAGGCCACCGATTCATCTGGCAACATTTACAAACGTCATATCAATGCTTTGCCAGCGAAGAAGAAAGTAGAAACGCTGACAGGTCCCAGCAAGCCTGCAATAGATAGAAATTGGATAGAAATTTATGTGAAGTGCTTGAAACAGGTACGATCTGGATGTAGCTGTAGGTTGGCATCACAGGTACTTTACAGAAGCAGGAGGTTTGAAAGCTTTCAGGTAAATTAGATGAAAAACAGTACTATCAATAAAACTTCACCATATGGCAGAAGGAAGCCGAGCACTGTTTGATACAATGCACGAACATATTCATTGTCAAGATACTGTAAAGTGTATTTTACACACAGAGTTTGAATAGCATCTACATTTTGCACAGCAGAAGGCAGATATTTTGGCTTTCTTTCAAAGCCACAGCTTCTGGAGTCATGTGGCATTGTGAGATGCAGCTCCCATTTGAGTTGAAGGCAGGAAATGGTCATTCTCGGGGCCACAGAGGAAATCTAAAAATTGAAGTTGTCCAGGAACTGAGAAGTCAAAGAGAAGGAACAGATTTCTACAGCTTTGTTGTTTTTAAGCCAAAGTTTGAACCCTAACATGGAGTTTTTTATAATGATATTGATAATGCTACCTGATGGCTTGGGCCAACCTGAGTAATTGGTATCTAATGTACTTTATTACAGAAAAGATTTTCGTATTGCTACCCAAGAGCCACATGCAGTTCCTGAAGCAAAATCTGGGATCCTCAGCTTCCCGGTCGTGTTTTGGGATTCAGCATGTGCCACCTTAAGGCATCTGGGTGGGATCTTATTAGAGGAAAGGAAGACCTGAGTGTCAGAAATGGGTGGGGAGAAATGTGAGATTTGTTAAATCTACCTAGAAGGAGATGAAAGGAGGTTGCAAGATCCTGGAGCTAAGATCGCCTGAGCACCCTGGTTCAGGGAAGCAGAACACGGGATCCTGGTTTCTAAAGTATGTTCAAAAGAATCAGTTTGGAGGCCAACCAGTGTTTATGAATGTGTGCTGTGACTTGAATTTCTTTTTGGAAAGCTTAGGCAGAATGAAGGGGTGATGGGTAGAGCGAAAGGGTGGGTCAGTACTGCCGTACATCGCCTTGACAAGACATGGCCAAACCTCCTCTGTGGCCTGCAGGTTGTGCCAGTCTGGTATTTTGCTGTATTACACCAATAGATACCCAGCAACTCCTCTGTGCCAATGGATCTCACTACAAGCCAGGTGTCAGTCCTGCCGCGACGCTCTCTGTTGCTTTAGGAGGAAGTTGGTTTAGGTCACCATTTCACCCAGGCAGTGCCCACAGAGTTTGTCCCCCTGCCCATGGGGATGGACATGCTGACCTCACTGGGTGGCACCTATGGAGTGTGGCTGCAGTACTGAATCAGGATGTGGGACCAGAGGAGGCCAGGCATGACTCCCTGGGGGAGAAAGGGTAGGAAGGAAGCTCATGCAGGCAGCTACTTCAACAAGGTCCCATTTTGCGCTGGGTCCAATCCTGCCACATGCTTATGCCATGGCGACCCCCAAGCTACTCCAGAACTGCTTTATCTAAACTGAAACAGTTAACAAGCTATTGAAAGATCCCTCAAACACAATTATTTTTATATTCAACTGATGGTGGTTTTCAAAGCACGTTACAAGCACAGAAAAGCATCGTTTGTTATGTAGGTGTATTGTTCCCCATTTAACAGTTGTATTTCCAAAGGAGTTGAAATTCACCTGGCTGGTGTTTTCTTTCACAGTTGCTTTGGCTTCCATGGTACTATGCCAAGAAAGACATCTTTATTTGTGCTCATAACTATCTGTGCCCATGGTGTCAGCAAATTACTGGCGACAGCACGTATTAATGTCTTCATCAGAGTGAGGATTTATGATGTCACCACTAAATCCATCAGGGACATTACACACTTATAATTCATAGCTGACTCTTGAACACATGAAAGGAATGGTGATGTGCCAGCTAACAAAGAATAATTGTGTTACTTACCTCAGCCATGATAATTTGCTTAAATAATAAAAATACGCTGGTGCAGCAAGGAAAAATTAATGCACTGATAAACACAACGGAGAAAAACAGGGAAGTACCACGCACTACATTAAATACCTGTCTTTTTGGCAGCTCCATTTTCAACTTCTGATATTTTATGCTGATGGAAGCTTTGATCGATATTTACACCTCATTCAGTCAAGAGAAACATGACAGCATTATTTAAATTTCATTTTATAACCAAGAGGATGGTGGTATTGTAGGGCAGCAAAAAATTGTATGGGCAGCAAGTTGCAGTCATTCCATATTATTAATGCAAAATTGATTGACTGTGCCTGAGAATGGATAATGAGTGGGTATTCTAGAGGCCTAATTCCATCTGGGAATGAAGTTGAGCTCACTGCTGAAAGGAATTACTAAAAACAGGTCCTCGCTGCAGGTTTCTGGATTCTTCACTGCTCTTGAGTCTCACCTTTTCTTTGAACGTTTTTTTAATGGGAAAATATTCACAAAGATGGGAATAGTAGAGCTAATCAGAAAATTAGGGTTCTTTTCCCATGAAAATATTACCACCACCATTATTATCATTATCATTGCTATTATAAGGACTGTTACAAAAGCAGGGTCTTGTTTCAAAACTGCAAAATGTTGTCTGAAAAGTACTGTTTTCTATATGGAAAAAAGTATCAAGGTTCCTGATAGGAACTCTAACCAGCATGTTTATATGAGCTGAACACTGGGGAGAACATCACCCGTGCGGTGCTGTTTCCTTCTTGCTAAACTGCCTCATGGGCATCCCAGCTACTGCAAGTGGTGGGAAATGCAGAGCAAGCAAGACACTTGGAGAGGAGAATTAGGGCACAAAAAATATTTCTGTGGGATGTCAAAGCAGTCATCTTGAGATCTACACACTTTAATTTGGAAAGTATCCATTATTGAATTAAAATACCTTTACTTTTTAGCACCAAAAAAAAAACCAAGCCTCTCCCCCTTTTTCTCCACTCTCCATCCTGAAAACTCTCCTTAAAAAAAATCCTTTTCATTAAAAGTCAGTCTCAATGGAATGCTTTCAGTCAATTCAAA
The DNA here is from genome assembly GCF_000690775.1 of Eurypyga helias. NCBI lineage: Eukaryota > Metazoa > Chordata > Aves > Eurypygiformes > Eurypygidae > Eurypyga > Eurypyga helias. The sequence goes on from NW_010253515.1 coordinate 71,515, forward strand.
CGAATGTGGTTTTGGTAGAACAGGCTTTGGTAAAGCAGACTGAAAAGGAGGAGTGTATACTGAAGACATTTGCCTTATTAACCCATGCCTAATTTATTAAATGCTAGGAGGGACTATGTAGTCAAACAGCTTTGCTTTTCAAAACATCACACTTAAACTCAGAGGGACAGCAGAGGGAGGGAGAAAGGAAGGGGAAGCTTGTTGTAAGAAATCATCTATACAAGCTACAAAGGCTGCCAGACAAAATATTAGTCTTCTGTTAAATTATACGGCATGATATGGAAACGCTTGCATTCCTCTCTGAGTTTCTGAAATGCGAGGAAAGAGAAAAATAGTGACAGAGAAATTAAACCTCAAAAGCCAAAGTCAGGGATGCTATTCTCCACTCCACAGTAATGCCCAGTTTACACCCGCTCTCAGTCTGGCCCCCAGTGCCAAGGGACGGTAAGCTCCAGTGATTTCACCAGCACTGTCCTGCAGCCTGTGAATCAGAGACATTGTGTTAGCGCCAGGAAAAAGGAACCTGTTGAAAGAGATGTGCTCTGTAACCATGGCAGTCATCAAGAGGGTTACAAATTTCAACCACATTAGTGAGTAAAGCAGGGCAAAGCAAACTGTCAGTGTAAGCATGTAAAGGGGGAAAAATCCAGAGGGAGGCAAACTACTGCAGTGAAGATATTTCCGTGATTATGCGAGGCTAGAGAACAGTGCGTAGCTTGTTACATGACTTATGAAAGCAGTTATAATTTGTGCTCCTTAAATTCTGGAAGATGTTTACTGGCATGGATCACGTCGTTAATGGTAAGACGAGTTGTCTATACTCGCGGCACTAAGGTTAACGCGCAGCCAGCCCAAACATTTCCAGTTTCTTACCCAAAGCTTGTGAAGTGCAGTTTCTCCTGCAAATTCTATTAGCCAGTCAGAAATATTAGTGTAATTACAACATGTCGTGGGTTACCTGGAATACCCGAGTCACGTTGTGTTCTACATACCTCTAGTTCTTTTAATGTTCGGTCTGAATGTTATCATGTTAAGATGGGATTTATTTCTATAAATATTTTTCTTATGACTCAAGTGATAAAATCAAACTGACATATGTCCATTGTGTGGTAATGCATTTAGTCCATGCCTTGTCTCTTGAGTTTTATAATCTGTAGGCTGCATTGCATAAAGGAATGGCTTGTACAGTACTTCAGTCATTATAAAGCAAACATTTGTGGATTAAGGGTGCATTTGCCTACTGATACATGTTGGCACACCTACTTCTAATTTCCATTGTATAAGCCAAGAGAGAATTCTGCTTGGTAAGAACATGTAGGTATATTGATGCAGGTGCACTGCATCTCAAGGGTTACCTGAGGCCATCCGAAAGCCAAATCTGCTCTTGACCCTCTGGGAGGTCACAAGGTCAGTGCAACGGGAGACTTTCCTTTGGAGGATTTTAGTGCGCTGTGTGTTCAGGCATGTCGAGCGCCTTCATCAGCTGTCATCATGCCATGAGGAGGTCAGGGTGCGCACGAGGAGGTCAGGCCAAGCAGACCTGGACAGACTTTTTGCACGTTTTGTATGAGGAGCTTGGGTGGACAGGAGGTGGGATTGTGAATTCACAACTACGGAGGCAGATGTAGCATACCTCGGCTGCACATATGGCTAATTCAGGAGGCTAATCAGCCATACGTATGGCTAATTCAGGGAGGGCGAAGCAAAATCTATGGCATATAAAAAAGACCTGCGGAATTGGAACTAAATACATCTTGCTCCACAAACATGAACTACAGGCACAGAACACATTCACCCAAGCAGGTGAAGAAAACGCTGTACCAAGGAATCATCTCCATCACAGGCCAGTGCATTGGAGTGCTGAGGTATGACATATCACTCGCCTGATCTGCTTTGTCAAAATAAACATGTTTATGAAAAACCATCCCCAAAATGTGGCTTGTGTCAATCAATCTGTCTTTCAGATGGCATCAGATTCAAGGCTGTCATGATCCTGGGCTTTGGATTCGATTCAGGTGTGGTCAGAAATACAAGTGAATGATTTCTATATTTGGAAGTAAAATCTCTAAAGGATTGTGCATCGGTGTTGCCACTTCCAGCTGAGCCCCCTCCCATTTGTGTGCACATTTTACACCCTGAAACAAGCACAGCCTACGCCATCCCCCATGTCTGAAAGGTAACGTGCTCATACCTAAAGCACTCTTCTGTTCTGAGACTTGCAAGAAGCCGCACGACGTATGCATCACATAGAATACATTTATGGTGTCTTTACCAGGTCAGCTTAAGCAACAACTAAAATAAAGGTGGCAACTTCCTCATAACCCTCTGTGAGTAAAGAGGGTGGAGCCCGTTTAAAAGGTGGAGGTGCTTTTGATAGCCTTTCTGCAACCTATTCAGGAATCATCCAGAGGCAAGATCAAACCTGTTGATTTACAGGCCAAACGGTTCATACCTGTGACACATGCTGCAAGTGGGAGATTATTGCAGCAGAACAGCCATGATCTCATGGTCGCTGACTCCATGTAGATCTCATTGCTATCGTCCTAGTCCTGTATGGACCATATGGGCTGCACACTCTGTATGGGGCTATGAGTCAAGGAGACTGCACGTCTTTTGAGTAAAATGGGTTGATGAGGCAATCATCTCACACTTCATCTCTAGATGAAGTTTCATGTGATGATCACCACATGAGCCAGACACCAGGCGATGAGGACTGTCTCTTCTCTGCCATCAGTGCTCCTTCACTGAGAGGGTAGGAGGAAGTCTGGGTGTGGTGTGGTGGAGGACAGATAATTGCTACCTTAGAAGTTCTTTCTTCTGTCAGAAACACATCTAAACCTGAACTTCCCCGTGTTACCCACCTCTTTGTTCAGGCTTTTAGCCAACTTCCCTCTCTGATAAAAGTAACTAATAGTGAATGCGGAGTTCTTGGCAGTTTTGTAGCAAACTGGTAGAAGTTTTGACTTGTTCTTCTTTCAAAGCTGAAGTGCTTCAGGAGTTCATGAGATACTTGTTTCTCAAATCAGGGAATGGCACTTCTTTTTAATTGAAGGTTTGTGAGTACCTCAGATAACTGGAATAAATAAATAAATAAATAAGAAGAAAGAGTAATGCTACTCTTTGTGTTGAGGAATGCCAGCGATGCCCTAGACTGCTTTCACCATGGTGATGTCTGTCTGCCTGTTTCAGTACCTCTTTCAAAACAGCTATACCCCTGATCCTGCAGCAAGTCTATGCCACTCTGAGGGCTTTCCCAGAGAACTGGAAGAGCCTCCATATCAACCTGGTACAAGTCTTTGTTCTTAAATACAGATAAATTAGTTGTGCTATTTTCTTAAAAGAATATGATTACAAGTGTGGTGGGCTAATTCCAGCTAACAACCAGGTACCACACAGCTGCTCGCTTGCCTCCCCCCATCTTCAGTGGAGGAGGAGAATCAGAGGAAAAAACAAACTCATGGGTTGAGATGAGAACAATTTAATAATTGAAAATAAAGAAAATAAAGCAGTTATACCAATAATACCAACAATACTAATAATATGTTATGAAAATAATGGGAAGGAAAGCAAATGATAGAACCGCTCACCACCTGCTGACTGAGTGATAGCCAGAGCTGGAGAGAGAGAGGGAGAGTCCACCCCTGGCCCAATAGATGCACTCAGCATGACATTTCATGGAGTCAAGTACTCCCCCGGCCAGTCCAGGTCAGTGGTCCTGACTGTGCCCCCTCCCAGCTTCTTGTAGCAGGGAAGTTGGGAACACAGGCACCGCACCAGAAACCGCAACAGTCCTTGATTTGGTACAAACGCTCCTTAACAACAACTAAAAACACCAGTGCTATCAATACTCTTCTCCGCACAAATCCAAAACACGGCTTCACACAAGCCACTGTGAAGAAAACCAGCTCTGTCCCAAAGAAAATCAGCACAACCAGTCAAAATGACAGCATAACGCCCAAGATAACACTTTGCTCAGCAAGAATTGTTATGTGGAGGGAGGGAAGAGGAAGGAACACATTTATGAGTTGTCTTCCTTTTAATGAAACAACAAACTCTGAAGAAAGGTTTATATGGATTTTGTCACACCTCCACACGTTTGGTTTGTATAGACAGCATGTTGTAATCAGCATCTTTTCTCCTCCTCCTCCCCCATCCTTTCTCTGAAAGGTGACCAGAGGAGTATCCCCTTTCATTCACAAAAGTATCACTTCTTTCATGCAGAGATACTTATGCAGCCTGTTTGCACTGGGCCGGATGTTCAGCACACTCTTAGTTTCAAGTTTGGCAATAAAATCCTGCTTTGGCTGAGGAGTTGCAGTTCACAATGACCAGGATTGCAGTTGCACCTCCATATTAAAAGGCCCTTCTTTCTTGGTGACCTTCTACATAACTGAAAATGAGGTATACCTTTCTTTATGAGGGTGACTCTTTATTGTATGAAAGTAATCTCCTTGAGATCTTTTCCAATATCTGCTTGATTATAATGTTCTATTTAAACAAACCAGCAAGCCTGTCAGAAATGGTACTTATTGCAGGGCAAGAGGCTTTTGACCTTCTGTGTAATTATTCCCAGCTCACCCTTGGAAGTCTGCATTACTCTGAGCTGAATTTGTGGCATTGTGTGGTGCAAAAAGGAACTGAATTGTATCCATTAGCAAATTTGAACTGGAACACACAGTAAATGTCAAGACTCTTAATTGCGCTTGCTATAATGGATTCCAAGCTTACTAAAGAACAATCAAAAGCTATTAGTTATGACTAGGTAAACATTTTAAGGATATTTTTCACCAAAAGACTCTTTACTTCCATTTGATGAGTCTTTGTACATGACCTAACGTAAGGTTATGAAAGAGTAGATATGTTTGTGATAAATTTATTGTGGGGACTTCTATGAGAACATTCAGGCCTAAATACTCATGGTTTCAAAGTTTTAACTGTAAAGCTGTCTGCACTAGTCTGTATTACAGCAGTCTTTTTTATGCTAAAGAATCTGAGGTGCATTCTTACCTATCAGTCTACCTTCTGTGTGGGTCTTTCTCGTGATAGGTGTTATCTCCTCCCTGCTAAGCAGTGTGAAGTGGCAGAGATTCTGCTGGGTTTTTTTCTACAGTAACATCTTTTTCCCCAAAGATATGCAGCAGTCTTGTGAAAGATCTGGTCACAAACAACATAATGAAAATTTCTTCCTTTGGAAATCTCTTACCCAACATTTGACTGGAAACTAGGCAGAGGGCAAAGACTGTAGCTGCTTGCAACAGCGCCTCAAAAGCCAGTGTTATCTGACCGACAGTAACACATCGTTATCCAAGACTAAGAATCTGTTCAAAGATGAAGATAAGTACTTGGCTGCTGCAGCAAGATTGGTTAAGATACAATGCTTCTGTAGCCAGCAGCACAAAAGGGAACAATATGTTTAGCATCAGATCTAGGTCAGATCTCAGCTCACATAACCACATACGCGTTTATGTTGCACGAGTGGAAGC